>NC_083719.1:47099255-47402286 GCF_028564815.1 Eubalaena glacialis
TTTTCATGCAAATAACAAAGACATTATGATAAAACAAACAAAAACCCTAAATGTTATGAGTTAATTTATTGTTCACACTTCTAACAAATTGCAGGTCACATGGAATTGTTTATTTTAGCAGATTTCCCCCCTAACGTTTGAACCCCATGATTCAACTATTCCAAGGTAAAATTATGGTGATGGTTTTTACAGAGTGTGACAAATTGTAACACGGAATAGAAGTTTGAGAGTTAAAAAGAGATATCAGAAGGTGAATAATTTGTGGCTCAGTCATTTACATGTGACAAAAAGACAGCATTAGTCACAAAACAAAGATCATTATTCATATTTCCTTGTTGAACATGTCCTTTATGAATATTTTCATGGGAGTGTAAAAAAAAACTAACCGGTGGATCAGAGACTCTTTGTCTCCTATTAGACAAGTAGACAAGTGAGCCATCGACTCAACAAGTAGATGAGCTCATTCAAACTTTTGTCAAGAGCAGCCTGACAACATGGCATCATCTTTCCTTTTGTGATTCTGACTTGCTCCTCATATACAGCTTGTGTCTTTAAGAATGATTTTCTGAGTACCCATACGTATCTGTGAATTTGCCTCCTTCGAATAAGGTGACTCCAAGACAGACTTCTTGGCATGGTCTGCCAAGCCCCTGTTCACTCTTTGAACTTCATTCTGTGCCATGATTCCCTACCCTCTTTTTGTTCTCCATAGTAGCTTCCTCACATCCGAAGGCCTTTACAGGTGTGATTGTTTTGCCCAGATGACTTGTTCCCCAGCTCCTAGCTCAACTGTATCCTCCTAGTTACTCAAAAGCTTCTTAGACCATGCCCTCTCACTCCCCCACCACTCCTGAGTTCATTATTATGTTTTGCTTCCATCTTAGTACTTACTTTCTGAACAATCCTGTCCATTTTTTGAATTTCTTGCCTATTGTTGGTTTCCCTCTTACCGGACTGTAAGCTCCAAGATGGGCTTTGCCTGTTTCAGTCACAGGCATATCCCTAGTGCCTGAAATGGTGTCTAGTGCATTCAGTAAAGAATTGTTGATTAAATAAATGAATCTCAATACAGCATAATCTTGCCCATTAATGAATGAATCAGGAAGAAATTTAAGTGTGACTAGATCATGGAGTAGAAGGAAGAATCTACACATACTTCTTAAAAAATAAAACACCTCATACTAAAGAAATGTTGCACTTTGAAGTATGCCGCCAAAGAACCTGGGTTAAAACTTTGATCTCCTCTGTGATTCTGGGTTCATGAATGAGTTGGAAAATTCTGAGGATCTATGCTCTGTATTCTATCCCTGATAATATCATGCTCTTTCATGGCCTCAACTGTCATTCATTTCTAAGCAGAGGACCCTTAAATATTCCTCTCATCTCTCATGCTCTATCTGCCCAAACACAACATCACTCCTCAGAGCCAGACCTTCTTCCTCTGCTCCTTATCTCTGTCAGGCTGGTAGCCTTCGATGAATTCTCTTTGCCTTTTTCCTCTATCTTCTGTGCTTCTTCCCCTCCCCTCAACATGCACCTTGGCAAAATTCTTCAAATCAGTCCTTTGTTTCTGCAGCCACTACCCTGGGTCAGATGTCCTTCCTTGCCTGCCTAAACTATTGTTAAACTTTTATAATTGGTTTTCCTTAGTATAATTGTTCCCTCCTTCCAATCCATCCATCCCAAGTCATAGCTCTATTCATTTTACTCCCCAGCTCAAAATCTTCCATGGTTGTCACTGACTGCAGAAAATAATCCCAATCTCTTCAAAATGAGCACACTCCACAAAATGCCCCTGATTGATAATCCTCAACCACCCCCTGTCCTCCTCCAATTCTTTGCACTAATAACTCTCCATGACTCAACATTCTACAGACTCTATTTTTTTTTAACCTCTGATCTTTGCTCTCAATATTATCTCTGCCCAGTGTGCCCTTTCCCATGATCCCTGCATTCTGGACACCTAATACCTGTTGATTTGCTGAGTAAATAAACCTCTGTCTTTGTTTCAAGGTCAAGCCTTTGGCAACTTCTCCATAAAATCTTCCCCAATCCCTTTAGTCGGACTACCCTCTCCCTTCTCTAGGTATCTATTGTACTTGATAATTCTATCTCAGTATAGTAAGCACACTCTGCTTTCCAGTATAACTAATTGGGTACATATCAGTCCTTACAGCTAAACTGAAATTTCCTTTATGGCTAGGACTATGGTTAATCCATTAAGAATCCTTCTGTAGCACCAGCTAGTTAAACTGAAGGCAATTGTTGAAGTTGGGATGAGAGTACAGTGTTTGTGGTGGTGGTTAACAGCGAGGATGTGGTAGACAAGGTGAGTTGTGCATGTGATGGAAGCCCCAGCACTATCCTCAGTGATGTGGAAACCTGTCATACTGTGAATTATATTCTCAATTTTGGCTACCTAAAATTCTTAATCAACCCAGGTAAATGCACCAAGGAGCTCTTAGACCATAACTGGCGGTTATATAATCATTCCAATCTTCACCCATTAATGTCTAAAGTGCTTGGTTGAAGCATTGGGTAGGAGTCAAGAGCAATTGATCTAATTAATTCCCCTATCCTTAAGCCCCAATCACACAGACTTCTCAATAACCAAGACCCAAATTGTGCTGAAAAATTTGGTTAATAACCAGGATCAGTGGAGCTGAAAACTGTAAACCAGATACTTCCAATGAAACAACCATTCCTATATTCAGAATAAAAACCTATAGTCAAGTTTTGAAATCAGTATAAACCAAACCTTAAATAGCTACACAATTTTAAAAATAAACACACTCCACAATCATATTTTATTTATAGATAATGTGGCACCTTAAAATTCAATGCTTTGTTGAAAATGGGTGTAGAACATAAAAATGTAGTGGACAATTCAAACCGTTCACATTTTATTTCTAAAAAGAGAATATTTCCTTATATTCAGAGATATGTATCTTCTTTGACGTCTTTAGCATCTTTTGAAATGTATATGAGAAAAGGGGTATGGGAGATCACTACTCATAATTAAAGAAACTCTGCTTTATTCCATTGATACAGAAGAAGTCTTTTGATTGAACAAACATTAATTATGAACAAAAAACTTAAGTCTTTCATGTGGCAAATAGATCTTCAGGAAATCAGACATTGCAGGGGCTATTTGTTTTCCTTTATTTCACTACCACATCAGTTCCCATCACATCCTGCCATTGTGGAGCAAATCAAAACAAGAGCCAGGAAATCACAGCGGCCAAAAATTGGTGCAAGTCTGCAGGCTGCTGCAAACATTCAGAACAGCAGCAGTGAGAAACCCACAGATAATTTACATGTACATTCTCCCTTTAAATCTGTGTTTGAATCAAAACCAAAGTAGATTTCAATCAGTTAATCCTGCCTAATGGAAAAAGAAAAAGTTCATGTACACAATTTCAGTCTAACTCTTTACCTGCTGCTAAACCACCACTTTTTACTGAAATTCCACATTAAAAAATTGTAAGATATTTACGGTAAGAATAGTTAACAGCAGTATCTCTCTTATCTGTGGTTTCACTTTCTGCAGTTTCAGTTGCCTGTGGTCAACTGAGGTCCAAAAATATTAAATGGAATATTAAACAATTCATAAGTTTTAAATTGCATTCCATTCAGAGTAGTGTGATGAAATCTGGTGCTGTCCCACTCTGTCCTGCCCAGGATTTCCAACCATCGATAGCATAATAGCTCAATGATTCAGGATCATCCAAAGCAGATGATCCTTCTTCTGACATATTACCAGAAGGTCAATAGTCACCTAAAGCTACACAACAATCCCTACCTCATTCATTTCACTTCACCTCATCACTTAGGCATTTTATCATCTTGCATCATCACAAGAAGGGTGAGTCAAGTAAAATAAGATAGCTTGAGAGAGAGAGACCACACTCACATAACTTTGATTACAGTATATTGCTGTAATTGTTCTATTTCACTATTAGTTATTGTCATTAACCTTTTACTGTGCCTAATTCATAAATTAATCTTGATCGTAGGTACGTATGTATAGGAAAAAACATAGCATATATAGGTTCAGTACTATCCACAGTTTCAAGCATCCACTGGGGGTCTTGGGATGTATCCCCTGTGAATAAAGGGGGACTACTGTACTAAAATACCTATCCAAATTATGACAAATCTGGATCTATAATGAGAATGGATAAAAGCAAATAGTATGTCTTACAATAAGAGAGACAGAGAGAAACCACTGATCATTCACTAAAGGTTAAAATAAGGAATTATTTAGCTCAGGGACAAAACGGTCAAAACCTGATGTAATTATATATATATAGGAAATATACAACAGACTATCAGTGAAGTTGAAGCAAATTATAAGGAAAATAAAATCAGCTTTATTTACTAGCTATTATCTTTAGAGGCTATAATGAAGCATCAATATTTTACTATCAGTTGGTTAGTGAGAGACACGATAAATTGTCTTTTTAATAGAGCCTTGGAAATAGAAGAATTTGGTAATTCAGGGAAATACAGTAAAATCTTATTATAGATTGAGCTATATTTAAGAAAAATGATGACTCTTTTGAAGATAGTAACCAATAGAATTAGTGACTTATTGGAAAGAACATAAGTCTATTCCTCTTTAAACCGTGGTAAGTTGACATTTATCCATTTCATTTGATCAATGTGTATAGTCACACTGAATAAATCAGGCTTTTTACTTTGGCAAAACTTACTACATCATTTCTATTTATCATGTATTCATCTGTAGAATTACAATATTATTTTAAAACTTCCCTTTCATGACCTCAAAACAGTATTTTCTGAGCCATTCTATAATCTCAAAGGGTAAGACAGTCTACAGAGAGTCATTTGTTCTCAGTAGGAAAGATGCCCATTCTCACGATATGTTACCTTGGTGTCATATATAACACATTGTAGGCTTTGGAATAGTACAATCCCGTGTTCAAATCCTACCTTTCTAGGCAAATCACTAACCCTCTCGGAGTTGCTTCCTGCACAATTTGGGATAACTTACTGGGTAAGATAGTTGTGAGAAGTAAATGAAAGCACGTGTCATAGAGCTTTCCACAGAGTTGTCATTCAAAAATATGATTTTTCCCTCTTTGCTACTTTTTCATGGGTCCTTTTAGGTGACAGTTTAAAGCAGGAGATATTGCAGAAGCTTGTGAAACTTTGTTGCTGTTCAGAGCTCCTCAAAAAGAAAAACTACATCCATCTTTGAAATCTATATTGCATATTTCAAAGAACTGCAGGTCTCCTTCTTGAAAAATCTTTATGTCTTTGCAGGCAGGTCAGCAGAAAACTTAATATGGCATCATTTTGTGGATAACCCATGGTCATCATCACCAAATAAAACATCTCTGTATCAAGCATCTGACTCTCCTAAAGTGCAATTGTGATAAGAAATCATCTCCAGATTTGGCAAAACAAGTATCCAAGTCTGCACACTTGGATAGACAGACTGCACAGTCTGTCTCTTTCGCAATATACTTTCAACTGAGTCTCTACCCGCTGAGATCTACATATCACTGGTAAAGTGCCTCACCTTTCATCTGTGCTGTTTTTTGGTAAAGCACTAATTTTCCTTGAGAGACTGGCAGAATTTCCTTTCACTGTCATATTCTACCTTTGGTTGTATACTGAGAACCAGAACATAAAAATCCCCAGCAATTTATCTCGAATGTCTGATAACCACCTCATAAATGATCGCTTTGGGTTTTGAAGAGCTTTGCAATAGGAATTTCAAAGACAAGACATTCAAACCTCTCTTCAAAAGTCAGTGTTGATGGTTCTACAAGAAAGTAGATGCCTTGGTTATCCTACCACTTTTATACTCCAGGACTCAAAAATATAGTCTCAAAAAGAGTAAGATGGTACATTTTATGTTGTACATTTTTTTTACTATAATAAAAATAGAGTGAATGATACTAGGTAGCTATAAAATCTGATAAAGTCAAGTAATTGCCATTAGCCTAACCATTAATCTCACTATTAATTTCGCCCACCTGACAGGCAGATGTGTCCATCATTCTTGATGACACCCTAAGCACTTAGAGATTCTGTTCACTAGCAAGCTGAAGACTGGTGTGGGCTTTTTGGAGAGGGGCATTTTCACACCATCTGGATAAGTCAAAGGGTCATGTAAGATCACAGTCATCAATACAATGTCTAGAATCAGTGGTGAAAGCAGAGCAGAGAGAGGAATTTGGCAATAGGCATGTGAGAAAAAGACACAGAGTTTGTTCCCAGTTTTTTTTTTCTCCAGTAAAAATATTTCTAGGGTAGGTTCTTGGATGAAATAAAAAATAATATATATTGTTGGCTCAGAGTCCTTTTCATGAGCTATAGATAAAGGACTACAAAGTTTCAAAGAAGTCTTGAGACTCCTTTCTTCGCTGGTAGACTATATCATACTATCTCAGAAGATAAGTAGGAACTTCCTGGATAAAAAAGACGTGAGAAGGGCAATAATGTGGGGGAGAAGTGAATAGGAAGAGCATATACACAAAAGCAAGAATCATGCAAATTAAGGATAGTTTCAGGGGATGGTAGAGTTCAAGGTTTTTAGAAATATGGTTATGGGTGGGGAGTGTATTAATTTCCCTCTGTCTCTATAAGAAATTACCACAAACTTAAAAGTGTAAAGCAGCACAGATTTATTCTCTTACAGTTCTGGAGGTCAGAAGTCCAAAATTAGTGTTAGCAGGCTTGGTTCCTTCTAGAGATACCAGGCGGGACTCCATTCTTTTCCTCTCCCAGCTTCTAGAAGCTACCAACGTTCCTCAGCTTGTGGCCACATCATACCAATTTCTACTTCTGTTGTCACATTACATTCTTACATCTCTCACCTTCTTGCCTCTCTCTTATAAGGCCTCTTATGATTATATTTAGGATCCACCTGGATAACTAAGGAGCATATCTCCACCTCAACATCCTTAAATTAATCACATCTGCAAAGTTTCTTTTGCCATGTGAGGTCATATACTCACAGGTTCCAGAAATTATGATGTGAATGTCTTTGGGGGCCCTTATGCAGCCTACCACAGCTGGTAATAAAAATTATGATAATATCTAACATTATGATGTGGTAGTCACTACACTAGGCACTTTACCTGCATTATGTAGCCATTTCTCTTTCTCTGAAAGATGGGAATGATTAAGGATAATATTTAAAATATTTAGAAACATATATCAAGGCATTGAGCAATGAGATTGGATTCCAGACATAGTCCTGGAGCTCTCACTTCTGCATAGCTCTTCCTCTGCTGGATCCAGAGAGTTCCATATGGTCCCAGGAAAGCAGTCAGGAACTCTCCATGCTATGCTATGTGACCTTACTGATCGAATTGATAGTAGCTTACTGCACACATATTGGAGGCAGGCCCGCTGCTAAGTATTTTACATACTTTATAATATTTAATCCTTACTTTAACCTTCCTGGGGAGAGACTGTTATCTCCATTTCACAGATGAAGAAAATAAGGCTCAGAGAAGTTAAATAACTTGCCCTTGTTCATACTGAGACTCACTATGACAACAGGACCCAAACTCTGTGGGATTGTAAACCCCCTCTTCCTTCCATCAGGTTACACTGTGTCTTATTCCAAAATCCAAAATAATAATACTATCTAGAGATACTTAAGGATCATCAAACCAAAACGATGGTCCATATAATAAATTACATATTAGATTTGTGAAAATAACATAGTGGGCTCTTCTTTAATGACGGAAGTTAGCATGGCCACCTCTGCTCCCCTACAGAGAGGGTCCAATCATTAAATCAAATAACCAAGCTAGTTCTTGGGAGGGGGCCAGTAAGGCTCATTCCAGTGTTTGCATTGCCAAAGAAATCTTAATGATATCATGTGGGCCTCCCAAGTATGAGGCTTGACACAAGGAAGTCTTTGGTGTTTTAAATCTCTACCATTGGCCATTCTACTGGTGCCAATGTAACATTCCCAGCACATTCAAACTGTGAATTTTTTAATATTACACAACAAATAAAATTAATTATACTCTTCTCAGTTTGCTTGGGCCTACAGAATTTAACAGACATCAAATATATGACACCAACTGATGAGTTTCAAAATAAAGTTTAGCTGGAAATATTACAGTCATCATCTTTCATCATTGCTTGGAAATATCATATTCATTTTTGTTTGATGTGCAACAAATGAATTTGTTCACGTGAAACTTGGATTTTTTGTTAGTTTTCTGAAAAAATAATTATAAAAAGAAAGAAATCAACTGCAAATTCATAAGATAAACGTGGCTCTAAATATTTCAAATAACGCGTTATCAATGGATCCAGGCACAAATGTCCTGACGTGTGCACACACCCTCGTATAGAACATAACAATGTGAGGACCCACCAATCAGTGCCTTCAAGTTAAAATAAGGAGGAAATTTTGTTTATTTTCAGCAACATCTGGTCCCCTGACATATGGTAATTCCTACATTTAAAAAAAAAAAAAAAAGGATATGAGCTCATCAGCAGAGTGAATCACAATAACAAACAAGGTGGCTGATGAGGCAGTAAAAAGGTGTTGGTAAATTTACACACAACATTAACCTAATGATTTATTCCACTTTCTCTGCAAATGCCCGTGAATACATCCGAAAAGCCATATATATATTCATACCTTCAAAATCTTTTTTAAAAGAACATTGGAGAAGTCATAAAATTCACAGAATTTTGGAAAAGAAATGAACAAATCCTGAGTCTCCTTTATGACCTGACACTGAGTCAGTGCCGTCTCCCCACCAAGAGGACCTAACAAGGGCTTCCGTTCCCCAGTTACCCTTGTGTCCTTACAGGCCTAGGTGCCCACCTCTGTGGGGATGAAGTAAATCCAGTCGATGAACCCTGACTTGGACATTTCAGGGTCCTTTGGTTTATGCAAACCAAACAGTACTTTGTTTATAAATGGTCTTAAAATTTCATTCATGCCCAGGAGGGTGGGAGCAAGGGAAGGAGAGAGAAAACATGAAATACATGCAAAATCCCAAATGCATACTATTTCTAAATATTTGATCTTATGATAAATCTTAACATTATCTCTGGCTGCAAGGGTGAGAACTCATGAGATGTTATCAGAGACCAGAAGAATCCCACGCACTTCAATTAGCTAGATGTGAGGTTAATTCAGATAGGATTTTATGGTTCTCCATCACAGCACAAAACCAAAGCAAGAATATATACGTAATAATACTATCTTGTGGGTAGGGCTGGAGAGAGAGGAAGCCATTACAGAATTCTGAAGGTGAGGGAACCAGAGTATACTATAAGCATTATGAGTTAAAATGTTTAGCACCTAAAAACTAATTTTAATAGATGTATAAAGTACAGAACTAAAAAGCTCATTTGAACATTTCCCCAAACCATTTTTATAACATTTCAATGGGGAAATAAAAGACAAGCATTGTTATTTTCATTTTATAGGCAGGAGATTTTCACATAAAGTTTTAAGGTTCGTGAGTTGTCCCTAATTTGTTTCCGTTTCAAATGAGAGATTAATGCATTAATTTATAATTGGCTCTTACTAACACTTGTAACATATCTTTTCTACTTCAGGCCCATTTATTCATTAATTTACTCATTCATTGGTCCTATTAATATTTATTAGTACCTATGCTGTGCCAGTGGCTATCTCAAAACTTCAAGGCTGAACAAGAGGGAGAATTCTCTCTGCCCTCGTGAAGTTTCTAGTAAAACAGAGAAGACATATATTGGACAATGATCCCCAAAATAACTAATAGATTAATTAAATAAAATGAGTGTTACAAAGGAGACATACAACACATTATGAAAGCATATAACTCCTAACCCATTTATATACAGTTTTTTTCAGCAGAAGAAATCAAAGCTAGTATTGAAATATGGAACATAGTTGTCCAGCTTTTATTCTGATGGTTTTTATCCTTCAAGTGATTTCTTGAACAACACTAAAAGATCTTAAGACAACTACTTTGTTTTAGTGTTATGGTTATTATCAAATTGATCTGAAATAAAATTTTACATCAAAAATTAGACATCATATAATCAAAATGAAATATAAATGATATGCTTATATCACCATTATTTTTAAGATTTGGGAAAAATTAGTTGCTTCCACTTTTTTTTTTTTTCCTTGCAGGTCATATTCTGTTTTGAAAAAACCCATATAAAACACAGTTCTTACTACCTATGTCTAAGATGTCTGTGGCCCTGAAACCATGTAATCCTGTGTTTTTAATTTAACCCACACCAAAATACTTATTTATAATTTCTGAATTTTAAGATGCTTTCTAGGCTAATCAAAAACCCATAGATGTCCTTTCCTCAGCAGTAAAATTATAATAGCCACAAGGAGGAACTTCTGCTATTGTATTGAGGTTCCTTTCATTCTCTTTTGGATGATGACAAATAAATAGAGCCAGGTGAAGTACAATGGCTGCTCAGGACACCCCACTTGACATTCTTGAACATAATACTTGCTGTAGAAAATAAATTCTGAAAATATTGTAAGTTCTATATTTTTATCATTCGTTTCTAAACACATAGATTTTGAATGCCAAATCGACTCTACCCACCAAACTGGAAACACTTCCTCTTTCAAGTTGTCCAGTTGTCTTTGTTTCTTGAGGTGAATTCTTTAAGTTTCACAAGTCCAAGACTACTGGACTCATTTATCTATCTATAGCTTCCCTCAGCCACAAGGTTCATATTTTATCAAGATCTAAGCAAAATTCTCTTTTGAATTTTTCTAATGTAAACACTTATAGCTCACCACACACACACAAAAGGCAATGCCTCTTTTTGGGTACAAGCATATTGTATAGAAGGACAATAGTGCTAACACGTCATCAGCAGGATGTGGCTGAGGCTTGATTTTCCCCCAGTGAAGTGGGATTTTATTATCCCATCTCTCAACTCTTTCACCAATTTCCTCTGTTAATAAAAGGTAAGGGCTTCCCTGGTGGCGCAGTGGTTGAGAATCTGCCTGCCAATGCAGGGGACACAGGTTCGAGCCCTGGTCTGGGAAGATCGCACATGCCGCGGAGCAACTAGGCCCGTGAGCCACAACTACTGAGCCTGCGCGTCTGGAGCCTGTGCTCCGCAACAAGAGAGGCCGCAATAGTGAGAGGCCCGCGCACCGCGATGAAGAGTGGCCCCCGCTTGCTGCAACTAGAGAAAAGCCCTCGCACAGAAACAAAGACCCAACACAGCCAAAAATAAATAAAGAAATAATTAATAAATCTCACACCTTATAAAAAAAATAAATAAATAAAAGGTAAATGCTGATGAACCTGCTGGTTGGGTGGAGATCCCACCTGTGGACACAGAATGACATGGTCCTAGTTAAATTTGTGTATGGCTATAGTCATGTCATTTATTTCACTGTAACTTTGGCCAAATAAGTTAATCAACTTCTGTTTTGGTTAAACTCGACCATTACTCAAAGTTTCACACTTTGTGGAAATTTTTTCCATGTGCTTAACCATTTAAATTGGCATTTTTGGTATGAGGTACTATTTAAAGAACAAACTATCCATTTATACATTATTGGTATAGGTGATACTAGGTGTATGCATTCAAGACTAATGTTACATTATAATATAATGAACTACTTCTCTACAATGCCCCAGTCAGTCCCTAAGTAGTATGTCAGATAATAAACACTGGCCTTAACTCTCTCACATCACCCTAATTGTGTATTCTTGTTCCAATTACTTCAAGACTTTTGAGGAAATATTTTAAACAATGAGTTTTTCTTTCCTTCTTTAAGATTCTTACTTACAATTAAGTGAACCTAGAATTCTCTCATACTGTGTTAAGAAAAAAAAAATTCCCTTCTTACTTTGAAGTAGGATACTTTAATCATTTTAGCTGATTAAAATAAAATCTTATGAAAGTTTCACTGACTTTGATTAGTCACTTGAGTTTTATGAATCAACTATCATTACTAGCTCTTTTAAAAACACCAACGATGAAGTCACAAATTGCTCTGAATTCTTATTCTGAGAAGTAATCACTCCATGAATAAAACTATAGGATTATGAGATCTATAGACGGTATCTATATCCCACTGGTTGAAAAATGAAAATGTTGCTTCATGGTCTTGCGTTTGGCTTATTTCTTCGTAGAATTTTGTAGCTATAATCATTGTTCTACACTGTATTCTTGTGGTACTGTTGTCCAGAGCCTCCATTTCTCTAGGGGAAAAATATGGGTCACTCCTTGTCATGTCTCAGTCACCCTCTAAGAGCAAGCATACATAGAGGAAAGCATAATTAATTCCCTTAGGCAACCAGAAACCCTTTTATGCCCTGCAGGGAAATATTAAAAACATATTACATGTTAGTCAATTTTAATGGTAACATTTGAAAATAACTGACTTCTAAACTAAAGGGTACTCATCAAGACCCCATAAGCCTTTTCAGTTTAAGTTATTCTATCCTAAAGAAGCACATTTTACTCTATATCAAATGCTGTTCTCTTGCCTGGAAAAGTCTACCTGTAGGAAACAAATGAAACAAATTAAAACAAAAACTGTGGGGAGAAGGAATAAGGTTGAACACCTAACATGTTCATGGGAAACTCCAAAGTTTAACTCTGATCATAAAGCATCCAGAATGCTGCAATATTCACAGATAACAAGAAGCAACTCAATATATGTATAAAGAGGTAATTACAGATGTGAAGTCATTATCAAAGATTAAGAAAGCAAAAAAAAGTTCAATCATTTAGGACATCACAAAGATCAACAGCATCAACAAATACAGCCGTATATTCTACATTGCATATTACTCAGCTTTCCCAGATTGGCAGCTCCTGTAGGGCAGGGACCAAACTACACACCTTTTCATTTAGCAGGATTATATTACAGTATATATTACAGATGGCAAATATCTGTTCAATTTAATTAAATAGCTGAGAAAAGGGATAGTATAAAATCACCGAGAAAACCACCTCATTAGTTTATGAATGACGTCTCTGTTGACACATACGTACTTCCCTTTGCTGCCTCATATAAGCTCCAAACTTGCAGCAGTGATGACAAATTTGCATAGGAGTCTGGGCAGAGGAGGAACAAGGTCAAGTCAGGGTGGCTACTATCTCTGAGGTGTGCACATGTCAGATTGTGATTGATTACCTCATATCTTTCTTCAAACCAAAGATAAATTATAAAAATTGGTTTAGGACAACCCAACTCATTCTTCTTCTCATTAATATTAAATGACTAAATTACACATATAATAAATATTATATATAATTATTATACATAGTTTATATATATTATAAATATGTAATATTTATTATATGTGTTACATAACATAAATTATTATATAACTATATATAATAATTATACATATATTACATATTTTATAATACACAGCCATACATACATATATATGTATATATATGTATATATATATATATATATATATATATATATATATATATATATATGAAGCTATGACTGTGTATTATAAAAATAGCCAGGTGCCATGCCTTCTTCTAAGCACCTTCATGTATTATCTCACCTCATCCACATAATAACTCTTAGAGATAGAAACTATTATCCAATAGGAAATAAGAAAATGGAAACAGCTTGAAGTTAAGTGCCTTCCCCAAGGTGACCCAGTTAATAAGTGGCAGAACCAGGATTCAAAGCCAGGCAGCCTGACTACAGAGCTGGAGCTGTTAACCTCTATAATACAGTCTTCATGTCATACCATATGGTGGAGGGACCACGGACAAAGGGTGGTAACACGAAGAAGCAAAGTCACTTACAAGGAAGGATAAAAAGAAAGAAAGAAAAGTTTAACAGAGAAACCAAGGCTGGGGGGCGGGGGGTATTGGTGGGGAGAAGAAAGGAGAAGTGAGGAAGGGAAGAAAAGTGATGAAAGACTTCACTTTTATATACAAATACTAATAAACGAAAGCAGTGCATGAACTGTGTCCTTGCTGTACAGTTTTTCCTAATAAAATTGTAGGGAGATGAGAAATCTTTCAGTCACTGCTCATTGCCTTTCATCTCATCTCACCATAAAACTTGGGTAACTGCCACATCAAAAAAAACTCATAAAAGAAAATACAAATTTACGTATGAATCATCCTCTCACTTCTACTCCTGAAAATTGCCTGACTTCTTCATTGTATTTAAGATATTGGGTCTCCCTTGAATGAACCCATCACAGCGTTTTCTATCTCAGTTGAAAATACAGAAGGCCACTGGCCTGTATTAAACATCTTTTCCAAATGAGGCTTGTGTGCTGAGAATCAGAAGTTTATACTGAGACTCTGCTCAGAGGTCTATCATAATGTAAATGACGGGGAAAGAAGGGAAACAACAGTAGCAGTATAATCTGTCAAAAAAGTGTGGCCAACCACAGTGATCAGTTTTTGTGCTCAATGGATTTCCCCCCGAAGAGAGACTGCAGACTGTTTGGGGTAGGGTCGGGGAGCTGTAAATGAGCTCTGCATAATCACAGAGTTTCTTCTTGTCTATACATCTATAATTTGAAAGCACAATGATTTATTTTATAAGAGAAGTTAAGAGGCTCAGGTTCTGGGCTCTGCTCTCAATCTTGGGCAACCTACCTTATCTTTCTGGGCCTGAGTTCCCATATCTTTAAAATAAAGTGTCCTTTTCAGTTTTTATAATCTATGACATTTCGTTTACAACCACCTTTGGTGAAAACCACTTTGCACATACAAGCTAGCATGTGTGCATGTGTTTGTGTGTGTGTATGTACACACACACATACACAGCTTGATATTATTAGGACTTTCTCTCTCCAGATAGAACTATACCTATTTTACTCACAGTTAGTATTTATCTAGCCTAAAAACGTCTTTGGATAGCACATTTAACATCTTACTAGGAAACTCATTTCAATGGCTAATAATGCCAACTGAAAAGAATTTTCTCACATGTATAAACAATTGGTTTAGAACTGGGATTTCAGCCATATCTTAAGATGAATAAAAATGTTAAGTTCTCCTATGATTTAGATAGGTAATTGAATGTCAGCTTATATTTGATGAAACCAAACTCTTTACACAGAAGAAATTGGAAACTAAGAGACATTTAGATGATGAAGGTAAAAGCTTTCATAGCAAGCCAGGATTATCAGTGAAGATGTTATGTAAAATGGAAAAAAGACCAGTAATCAATCCAGCAAATATCCATAGATTTGTAACTTGAGAAGTAACAAAATACAAGGGTTAGGATATCCTCACCTTCACATAAAGTCATATAGGTCCTCTGCAATGAGGCATCTGAAGGTGTATATGTCTTAGAGGCCTAAATTTATGCCAGTGGCATTTAACCATGAAAAAATTTTTTAAAAAGAGTGATATGGAATCAATAGAACTTGGCAACAAAATGAAACAGAGACTATAGATCCTGAGATACCAGCAGGGTATTTTCTTGCTCTTTCCAACCAGAACATTCTGCAGGGTCCCTCTTCTTTCACCCATCTATCAAAATTTAGTCTTCCTAGGTACACCCAGGAAGACAAGCTAGAAATATAGAAGTCATTCCTGACTCTTCTCTCTTTGTCACTCAGCATCCGACAGCCACCCAGTTGTGCTGATTTTTACTTTCTAATTTTTTTTAATCTAATTTATCTTCTCTCCATTCTTACTACCTCGATAGAGGGTCTTATCTCTTCCCTTAGCTATGAAAACAACATTTTAGTCAATCTTTTACCTCTTAACTCTATTTTTCATGCAGCCAACAGAGCGATCTTTGAAGAACACAAATCAATCTATTAATATGTCCCCCCCATGCTTAAAATACATCAGTAGCTTCCAAGGCCTTTTCTCCTATCCCACTGTTAGCATCACATATGGGATTATTCCTGTGTGATCTGACCTCTCTCAGCCGATCCCTCCGGTCTCATCTGTCATTACTCCATGACTCATATTTGTTTTGTTTTAACAACACTAAAGTAAGTACTTGGATTCCTCCACATACCTGACCTTAGCTGATATGTCTGTGGTTTCAAAATGTATTCTTTGCTCAGAAAAACCCATGCCTCCCTTCTTTAATCTTTTCCATATCAACATGAAAAAGTCTTTCATATCTTTTAATATTCAGCTCTGGCAACACCTCCTCTCAGAAGCCGTTCCTCATTCACTTCCTCTTCCATACCACCTTTAGTTCTTTCCAACCCTGTGATACTATCTCTGTGTTATACTTAGGACATTGTATTGCTCTTTTTTTTTTCTATGCTGGCTTCTCTCATTAGCTAGCTGTGACATCACTGAGGGCAGAGAATATGTATTATTTGAATTGCACAGTGCCGAAAACTCCATAAATATTGACTAATTAATATAAATATGATACTGGATTCCAATCTCTACTGTTTCATTCATGTCAAGTATATTTAAATGGATATGGATATAGGTACTTATGACTGAAGTCATTTTTCACTTGAAGGAAACAGATGTCATATTTAGAGAGAAGTTATATAATTCCTGTCTCTAGATCTGGAACACAATATTACAACTGACTGCAATTGTGTTAATAGAAAGAAGAGCTTAACTTTGGCTATATATAGAAGGGTTGATAGGCCCCTAAAACTGTATATAACATGTTTGTGTAAGTATGACTGTTCCAGAGAGAAACTTAATAAGATTCTCCAAATCTGCTTCTTTATAGTTTGTTGGTTTTAAATCCTCTACTTAAAGTGTAGAAAATAGACAAGAAAATACACTGTGATTGACCCTCAGGTTAACCAAACCCATGGAAAAGCAAGGCATCAAAAATTGATGTTTAAAGGAAACTTGAAAAAAAAGGTGAGATTTTAAAGGCTCCTGAATGTATAGCTAAAGTTTTGAGCATTTTGAACTATGTTGATTATTCTCACTCGTGTCTCTTCGTAAAATTATTAAAACTCTACCTGAACATAATAAAAGTGAGCAGTGTACTAAACTCTGGGCTTTCTTATTTTTTTGCATTTGATCTGCTGATTTTATATTGAGAGAAATATTCTACAAGTGGTCTCTAAAACCAAAACCATGAGAAGTGAAAGAAAGAAAACATATAAATGAAAGTAATATCCAGAGAAAATGTTGTCTATACTCTTAACTTGTCTCTTGAGGAAAGAGAAGATGGAATGAACTTAAGGGCTGCTAAAAAGTATTTCTACAAGAAGCTTTTTTATGGATTGAAGCTAAGTGAGAACTGATAAAAGAAAGATCATGAAAATTAGAAACCCCCATAATAACATCTGCAAGTTTACTGTTAATAAAATAAAAGAGTTTATATTGCTAACCTCATTCTCCAATAATATTTTAGAGAAAAAAGCATAAGGCATATTGTCATCCATATGATAGATGCCACATTGTAACACCATAGTATAAAAGTCCTGCTTGTTTATTTTTATGAAAGAAAATAAATCCAAAATCATATTTATTTATTGTTCTTGAACCCTGAACAGTTACTTATCTCAAACCTTTATGTACAAATATATACATTTATAAGGTGGTGTCACCTATACTGATACATTGTTTCTAGCCTCTTTGGGAAACTAGAAATATCAATGAAATGAGAAATTCTATTTTGGCATTGTCTAATATATATATATATTATGCAACAAAAATGTGCTTCCTGTATTCTGCATGATACTGTAATGGTACACACATGACAGGCATTTGGAAAAACCTGTAAAACACTAGGAATTTTGCTAAGAATACCTACTTTTGCACTGTGGACATCTGAGAGCACTGGTGGCATGTGTTTGTGACCTCTGCACCACCTGGTTTCTTGAATTCTAGTAGCAGCTTCCTGATTCCCTAACTTCAAGCTCTTGGAATGACTGTGTATGCTTTTAATTATTTGTATTATATACTGTCTTGTATGAAATTCCTAGAATTACTTCTGTTTCCCTGACTAATATGGCCATATGTATTTATTACCTCCCCCAGCTCAGATGTCATAAAGCGGAGAAAAGTACAAAACAAAACCATAATGGTAGTAAGGAATTGGAAGAGAGTCATCTGAAAACAGAAAATTTCGACAAACTTATAAAAGTCAATTCAGATAAAGAAGTGATAACTAATGAAACAGAGTAAACCATAGCTTGGAGTGTCTTGAGGGGATATAAGTAAGAGAGAGAGAGATTGATTTACACTAACAAAATGGCTCAGAATTCCAAACCACCAAGTACAATGCAGTCAGGAAAGAGAACAGAAGTGAAATGGGGAACTGGCAATAGGAGTAATAATTGTAAGCCTCCCTGTGTAGAAGTAGCCACTACCCATCCTTGTAGGAAAGCAGACACCCACTAGTCAGGCCACTCTGCCATAGGGAAATATTTAAGGACTCTACTAGAAACGAAAAGTTCACTAAAATAAGTAAGTAAATGAAAACAGTAATAGCTCCAGACAAAGGATCTCCACAATCTGGCATGTTCTGATCCCCCAATAAAACTGTCCATTCACAGCTCCATCACCCTAAAGCAAATTACTAGTCAGAGTCCGCTCAGTTTTTCATCTCTTGAACTTGAATAAAAAGATGATCCTGGGGCTTCCCTGGTGGCGCAGTGGTTGAGAATCCGCCTGCCAATGCAGGGGACACGGGTTCGAGCCCTGGTCTGGGAAGATCCCACATGCCGCGGAGCAACTAAGCCCGTGAGCCACAACTACTGAGCCTGCGCGTCTGGAGCCTGTGCTCCGCAACGGGAGAGGCCGCGGCAGTGAGAGGCCTGGGCACCGCGATGAAGAGTGGCCGCCTCTCGTCGCAACTGGAGAAAGCCCTCGCACAGAAACGAAGACCCAACACAGCCAAAAAAATAAATAAATAAATAAATAAATAAATTTATTAAAAAAGATGATCCTGGCTCATCAAGCATCTGAAGGCAATGTGCCTTGAAGGAGACAACCCAATATACACAAGCAAAGAAAATAAAATGACCTCGGATGAAACAGATAGTTTGGAGAAATTTAATTAATAATTCTAATTATATGCTAAGAGAGATTTAAAATATTGCTTCAATATAACAAGGTATCATGATAATGTAACAGTCATAAAACAAGACAGAGCTAATAAAAGTTAATAACAGGATTGCTAAAATAAGAGATTCAATGGAAGGGTTAGAATACAAATGTGAGAAAAGTTCATAGAAAGTAGAATTTTTTTTTGAAAGAGAAACAAAAAATAGGAAACATAAGAAATAGGGAAGATCATCTAAGAGATCATACATCCAACTACTACTTCCAGCTACTACTGTCAAAGAAACACTAGACAAGAACATTTCCCAGGGCTTAAAGAGCCAAGTCTGGAGAATGAAAAGACCTGTGATGATGTGCAGAGGTTACACCAATAAGCTGAGGCTACCTCAGGAGTATCCACAGCTGCTGCAAGAAAACTGCATTCACTATAAGAGGAAGCCCCCCCAGGGTCATACTGAAGATCACTGCAGCCACTGCCTCCAGGCCACACTGCTGGAATCATTCCATTCATTCTACATCTGATGACTCCTGAACTTGCATCTCCATTTGCAACTCTCATACCTCAAGGCCTGTAAGTCTGCTCTACCTACATATCTTGCAGAAACCTCAAATGTACCATGTTCAAATCTGACATATCATCCTCCCCCACAGACTTGCTCTTCCTCCTGTTTATTTCTCCTGTGTCTTTTTTTCCCTTGCTTCCTCCTGTTTCCTTTTTCCTTCCAATTAGAAACAACCTAGATATTTGGGAGTCACCCTTCACTCTTCTCTCTTACTCACATCCGCATGCAAACAGCCACTGAGTTGCACCAATTTTACTTTCTTTTTTAAAAAACTCCAATCTCTCTTCTCTTTTCTATTCTTACTAGCTTTATGTAGATTCATATAAATTTGTAGTAATCAAAGGTAGTATTGGCAAGGCACTAGAAAAATTGATTACGGAACAGAAAGAGGTCAAAACCAGACCATGTGCTTTGTGACCACCTAGAGGGGTGGGATAGGGAGGGTGGGAGGGAGGGAGATGCAAGAGGGAAGAGATATGGGAACATATGTATATGTATAACTGATTCACTTTGTTATAAAGCAGAAGCTAACACACCATTGTAAAGCAATTATACTTCAATAAAGATGTTTAAAAAAAAAAAAAAAAAACCAGACCATGTGGAAACTTACAACAATAACACAAAAATCTTACCGTAATAATGGTGGAATTTCAAGTAAATGAGAGAAGCATGGTCATTCCAATATACGGTGATGGAACAATTGGTTATCCATTTAGAACAAAAATGTTATAATCCTTTTTGACAAAATCATAATCACAAGTACAGATGGATTTAACACTTAAATGTAAAAAACCAAAACTAAAAAAGTACTAAAAGAAAAAAATAAGAGATTATATTACACGACCTTGGATTAAAGACCTCTTTAATAGAGGAGATTAGTAAAATATGGTATGCAAATCACTGAAGACAAAGCAGTGTAGGCTCCTACCTTCCCTCTGTGGTGCAAACAACAATTATGGAAATTCTTTAAAGCATGCTTTTCCCAACATGTTATTTTTCTTTCCTCCCCTTACCCAGTTCAGGCTTAAATGTTCCAAAATGTATCAGCTACCACTTTCATGTAAGGCTCACCTACCTCTTTATCTATCAAAAATAATAACCCACAGTTGAATTATAGTTACCTTATTTATCGATCACTGTATTTCAGGCTTTGTGCCAAGCATCTTACATACATCATTTTTAATTGTGAAGACAACTTTCAAGGGAGCTTTTGTTACAACCATTTTGGCATAATTGCCTCCATCTCAATCTCTCTTTCTTAAGAAAACCACCTTTTAAAAAACTGTTATATACTTACCTCAAATAAGTTACAAATAAAGGAAAGAAAAATGATGAAAGTAAAACAAACAGTTTTATAATCTCACCACAAGAAACTAAACATTAACATTAGGCAAACGTGATTCCAGACATCTTTCTAAGAATGTATTATGATCAATAGATTGATGGGGAGAGAGAGAAAGAGAAATAAGAGAAATATTTTTCTAAAACTTTGAATTATATACTTATTATTTTTATTTAAAATTATTAAATTTGATTGTAACTAATGTTAACAGAAGGAAAATAACTTGAAGATACAATTGTTAAGCTTTATATAACCACAGGATATTACATTGGATTTTAGGATTAAGAAAAGAGATTATGAAAACTTTGAAGGCATTAGGATTATTTTTCAAACAATTTAATTTTAGACAACTCACTCTCCCCTCTTAGAAAAAAGAGCGTCTTAATATTTTCACATTCTCTCCTTCTATCCTCTCATTCCTTCCTCCCATCCTCCCCCTCTTCTCCTAATTGTCATTCTTACAATGACCAGGTTTATAACATGTATTGTCTCTCTATAAACACAGTTTCTATAATTGTTTATAATTCACCCTGTAGATGAATTTATTACAGAGCAATTACTCTGGGACAGTCCTTCTAAAAGTTTACAACTGTTTGTAAATTATACATGTATATGTACAATTATTTGATTCATGCATTTTTTTCTTCCCTGAGACTTAAGTCCCAGCAAGGCGGGGATCCTGCTCCTCTTTGCTCATCACTGGAAAACCACACCTCACACAGTGCCTGACACAGAAAATGTATTCAATATTATTGGTTGGATGAAGAAGCAGTATGTTAAGGGCTCCATGGAATACACACAGAATAATAATAATGGGATTCAAAAGAGACTGAGTTGGTCAAGAAAAAGTTTGTAGAAGATATTGTCTTGGAAGAGCAATGGATTCTGACAGATGACAGTGTCACAGCTCAATATGTGTTTTTATTTTAGGGTTGGGATGGAACAGGAGTCAATAGGGAATTGGTTCCATGACGTGTGCATGATATAATTTTATACCTTTTGTACGTTTTACACAGAGGAAACTGTCTGGAAGGATAATATCTAGATGTTAACTGTAGTTATCTGAGAGTAAATTGATTCCAAATAATTTTTTTTCTCATCTTTGTATCTTTCTCTAAAAATCTATCTTTTAAATAATCAGCACATATCACTTTCATAATCAGGTGAAAAATAATAAAGCTATTTTCATCTTGGAAAAATATACATTGAAAACAACATCTATGGAGGGCTTACTTTGTGCCAGAAAATGTTCCAAATACCCAAAATATTGATTCATTTCATATTTGAAATAAAACTGTGAGGTAAGTTTTATTGTTGTGCCTATTTTACAAATGAGGAAAATGAGAACAGAGAGAGGTTAAACACTTTGTTCCAGGTCACACAGCTAATAAGGAGAGGAATTATCATTTGAAACCAAGCTTTCCAGCATTTATTCCTCTGTCCATAACTACCTCTCACAGAAGAGCAAGACTTTGACAATCAGAGTTCTCTTCATACTGTTCTCAATCAGAGGAAATCCAGGCAGCACCAAGGGCAGGCACAGCAATCTTCTGTGGCACTTAGCAATCTTCTCATTTTCCACCCGTCCACTTAAAAATTTTAATACCATCCAATGAAGACCTTCGAGCTTGTTCATTTGACTCTCTCTACCAACACCAGGCCACATGCACAGCTGAGCGCATGCCATTCAAAATCGGTTAAGATGCAGTCTCCTGAACAAGCTGCATATGAAATTAACCCCCTCCTGTATCGTTTCTCCATCTTCTTTTCTTAGATTAAATCAATGATAATTCATCACCTTTCTTCAGAGGGCCATTTCCAAACCCTTCAATTATATTGGCATTTCTGCTCCCGATCTAAATGTCATGCCTCATCAGGGTCAGATAATGAAATGTGATGTCGTCTGTTTGGCTGAGTTTTCAAAGGCGAAAACTCAGGCAAATGGACTGCTGCCCTATACACCTTATCCATCATTCTGCACTGCCTGCACTACTAAAAGAGCAGGAACTACAGGTAATTCTTACCCTCTAGGCAAAGCCTATGCCCTAATGTAGGACAGAAAACCAAATAAAGTAGCGAATCATTCCTAATAAACCTTGGATACACACCTTCCATTGCGACTTCTGGGCCTTTTTAGTGTCCTTTGTTGCTCAACTCAAAGGGACTCAGAAAGCAGGTTTTGAGTATAAGCCTCTTTCTCCCAAGAAGCTCTTTATTCTGCTACTAAGAAACTGGATAAGTCAGATAGAATCTATGCTTGATCCTGAATCCTTAACAGGTAGGCTATTGCAGATACAGTGCAAGTGGGTAGGAGGTGGGGATAAAAGGGAGGGTGTAGGACTTATTCTTTTTTCATGTGTGACATTTATGTTTTACATGCATGTTCTATATTACATCTTACGGTGATTAAGTGTGTGAGTAGTTTACATGATCTGAAACTTTTTATTGATACCTTGCAATATATTGTACGTCCCTGCACACAACATACTTTTCCATGATAGTTCTATTTAACACCTGGAGATGTTTCTGAATGATCTCTTGATAGTACAGTGAGCTTTTACAGCTAACTCAGTTCATTGGAACAATGTAGGCAGTTGACCTAGAAAACAGAAGTGAAATATTCCATTGGGGTCTAGACTCATTTAATTCAACTAACCACATAATTATCAAGTCTTTGTCTCATTTTCTATTGTGTGACTCCTTCCTAAAGCATAAAATCACCTCAGGAAAATCTAAGATGAAGCCACAATTTTCCTCATTTATGCTTTCATTAGATGAGTCATCTCATTCATAATCACTACTCTGGCTTGTTCTACGTTATTTAAGTTCCTTCTTTTAACTAATCTCATTTGCTTCCATCTATGCTGACATGCATTGTTTTCTCCTGAGACACAGTAAAAAAAGAAAATTGTCGTGCTTTTATCTACTCATGTGTTCTTTCCATAATCTGGCAGGGAGTTCAGTACTTAATACAGCATTTTATTGTCACACGATTACATCGTCATCCATCACCACCTCTAATTTTTCCAGAGAAACTACTTTGCTTCTCTGTAATTACTGATGTTTCTGCAATGATCACAGACAATAAAATAATGAAAAAGGAAAAAGAAACTTCAAAAGCAAGAGCAATAAAAGGATAGCATTCTCTGCCCTCTTTTGACACAACTAAATTCTGTCCTCTGACATCTGATGTATTCACTCACATATGCCCACCTTTCACTGATTTATGTTCCTGAAGTCTCTTAACTCTGGAAAAAGCGCTGAGCTGTCCGGTATGCTTCGATGTTAAGCCCAGCTGCTTGCCTCTCCACTAAGGGGCATCATGCATTCTTTAAAGGGATTCTGTATGATAGACTAGGACAGTAGGAAAGAAGATTGGTTGGGCCCAGAGAGGTATCTGCACTTGGCTTTGAAAATATAAACTAGGAGTGAGAGAGACAGGGAAGAAAGCTCAGTCTATTTTCTTGAACATCATGGAAGGAAGACGTGTGTAAGTTCTCCTTTAATTTCCTTATAAATTGGTTATAAGGAAATTAAAATAATAAATGAAGTGTTATTATTTGTAAAAATGAAAAACATACCCCAAATTTAGACAATCTAATGGAGTTCAAGAGGAGAAAGTCCATTAGAATACGATTGTGTCTTGATGGACTCCACGTTTGTGACATTTTGAGAATTTCAGCGCCTTACTGCCTATTTAACTAAGCAGCATGGTTTTCCCAACGTCCTCCTTCTAAAAATGCTGTAGTTTCTTTTAGTGAATGAAAAGATCATCTTGATTACTTCAAAGTACTCCTTAAGCAGATTTCTCCTTTTTCCTTTCCTTCTTCTCAGTATCACATATCAAGGCACTAATCCATGTTCCCGGCATAATCCTGGATGCACGTCACATTACTATCTCTATTTGCAAAAGTTCTGCAAGCTAAGTATCATTCATCCTCTTTTGCTAAAGAATGAAACTCTGTGTTAGAGAGGTTAAATAGCTTGCTGAGTTCTGGCAGGTAGTAAATAACATGGCTCATATTCAGAATCAGGTCTGACTGGCCCCCAAACTTGTGCTCATTCATTCTGCAACTCCAGGATGTATCACTGGGCTTAAGTCTAATCATAGAGGCTTCCCCCAGACAGTAGAGAGCTGTATCACAGCATTGGTTAGAGGCGGAATTCCTGAGGCAGGTGAGGAAATATTCCAGAATGAGGGTTAACTGCTCTATGTCACAGAGAAGGCGTGACTTCTGTGATACTGATTATATACCTAGTTGTCCTAACTGTGCCCAAAAGGGAATTTGGAATTTGGCTGTTTGCTATAGCAGCACCTCTTTGCCTGAGTTGATCTGCACAGCCCCTTTTACATTGGAAGGTGAGCTAGGAAGGAGTTTTATACCTTGGACTTGCAGTTGGTGGTGTTAAGGGGAGGGAAATAAGAGGCAAGAGAATAGTAGGTGCTGTGGACTGAATTGTGTCCCCTTAAAAAACTCATACATTGAAGCCCTAGCCCCCAATGTTACTATATTTGGAAATGGGGCCTTTAGGAAGACATTAAGGTTAATTGGTGTCATAAGGGTCAATGCCTTTATAAGAAGAGGAAGAAACATCAGAGCCCTCTCTCTCTGCCATGGGAGAACACAGCAAGAAAGCAGCTGTCTGAAAGCCAGAGAGATCTCAGCAGAAACCTGACCATGCTGGCACCATGATCTCAGACTTCCAGCTTTCAAAACTGGGAGAAAATAAGTTTCTGTCCTTAAAGCCACCCATTGTATATTATCGTATAATAAAGCCTGAGCTGACTACAGCAGGGGTTTGGGAAATGGTATCTGCCACCTTTCTTTTTAAAAAATATTCACCCCTGTATACTTATTTACAATTGATGGTTTGGTTTTTTGTTTTTTTTTTTTAAGAAATCTCCATTTTAATTTTTATTTATTTATTTATTTATTTATTTATTTATGGCTGTGTTGGGTCTTCGTTTCTGTGTGAGGGCTTTCTCTAGTTGCGGCAAGTGGGGGCCACTCTTCATCGCGGTGCGCGGGCCTCTCACTATCGTGGCCTCTCTTGTCGCGGAGCACAGGCTCCAGATGCGCAGGCTCAGTAGTTGTGGCTCACGGGCCCAGCTGCTCCGCGGCATGTGGGATCTTCCCAGACCAGGGCTCGAACCCCTCTCCCCTGCATTGGCAGGTGGATTCTCAACCACTGCACCACCAGGGAAGCCCGATGGTTTGGTTTTTTAGCCCAAATGAAGACAGGAGTTATAGTCAGATGATGAAGTAACTATATTCATTGAAAAAAAGTCTCTGAGCACAAACAGTTCTACTTCATGCTATAGGTGACAAAATACAGCATGGAGTTGAGTGGAGGGTCTTTGTGAGAGCTAGTTACATCCATACTCAAGCAGTGACATTTTACAACAGAAATTAATACCTGCTCTTTATAGCATGCTTATCATAACATAGACTTTTTGAAGTTCTGCCTGAAATATAGAGATAGTATAGTAATACTAAAGTAATAAGACTTCTTCTTTCTTTTTCTTCATTCTATTTTTACAGAAGAAACTGTTTCATTATCCATGTCAGATAATTTTGCCTGATATTTTCAGGAAAAGCTCTGACATGCTACTCAAAAAGCACACATCCTATTTTAACTTCCAAAAATGTTTAGTTTCGTCAGACATTTCTCTGCTTCTAGAAATACATGTCGTAAGGTAAAATGATCTTCCCAGGAACGAAAAATTACCAGAAGAGCATACTAAGTGACATGGTGCTCATAAGGCTGGTACTTCTGAGAAAAGGCATAGGAGGAATCTGAACATATTCCTGCCAGGTATCCCACTTAAGAAACACTCACTAAAAACAGTGTCACCAAATTCCTTGACACACCTGGAGTCACTTTTTAAAGTAAATGATTCAAGATTTCAGGTTATTTCATATGCAATCCATGCTTTTACTAAATTTTTTTCATCCCTACTGAACATCTTAGACAAGAGACCATAATAGGACGAGACAGTGGTCTCACTGGCCTTTGATAATAGCAGCATCTGCAAGGGAGAAGAGGATTCCCGTTCCCAGAGTGGATATAGGTATGGGAAAATGGGGAAAACTCTGTGCTTTGAGAAGCTGTGTGGCTCAGGCTACTGGGAGATGGAAAATGGCTAAGGGTGGCTAGAAAAGAAGTTGGTTTTATCAAAAAAAAAAAAAAAAGAGTTGAGACTCATAAACATGACGTTAGTCCCATTCATCCAATTGCCCCTTTCTTTCCCCAAATACTTGGCAAGCTGTCCTCAGGGCTTCCTTTCCCTTGCTGGGCATCATACATTTTTGGGACACTCTGGGCCCTGAACTAGTCTAGAATTCAGACTCTCATTCACTGCAGTGCTGCACTGAATGGACAGAGTGCTGTTAGAGGTCCCTTCTTCAGTCAAGGGCATCAGAAGCTGGAAGGCACAGATTTGCTTCTATGTGAGGGTTGGAAGGAAGGAAGCAAGGCTCTATTCTGTGTGTAGGCTCTTCTTTTATTGTCTCAAAACTTCCCTCTATCAGCTTTCAGAGACAACCAGCCCTACCAGAGGGAAATGTGACACTGTGAAAGAGGTACAGAGTGGAGGGCATGCAAATTCCTCTCATCCCAGTCTCTCTGCGCCATCCTGTAAGCCATCATTTGCTTTATCTAGGCAGGGATATCTCACCTTCTAGTCTTTCCAACACAATGTTAAAATATAGGGTAATTGCTTTCTTGGGGGCCAAACTCAGCCACTCACCTGCCTGAGCTATTTGCATTAAGGAAACATGGCTAACCTTACAAGGACACCTCCATTCCTTGGGGTGCAAGCTACCAGGTCTTACTGGAAGGAAGAGAGAGAAGGGGACCCACTGCTCTCTGCTTACCCGGCACTAAGTCACCATGCACCATGAAATTTAACTCTCCACCCATTTTTTTCTATCACCCTTTCACCTTCAACAGTTTACTAATTATTTTTTAAAGATTTTCTTACTTTGATATTTTTTACTTCCTTTAATTCTAAGCTTCTTTTCTTAATTCTTAATTTAACTTTCTTTACATGTTCATTTTCACTACATAAGTCTACTCTTTTAATATTTTATCTGCTTTAATTTTATTTCTAACCTTTGGCTTCATTTGCATCTAACTTTTTATGTCCTCCTCTTCTTTCCTTCTATTTTTCCACAGGCTTATCCTCAGAATAGTGAGCCTTCACTCTGACCAGGAAGGTAGGAAGCCCTTTCTCCCCAAACTTTTGTGGCTAGTACCCCTCCAGACACCCACATTCACCTTTTTAAGAACATCTCTTCAAAATTCTACTTCCAGGAAAT
This sequence comes from Eubalaena glacialis, assembly GCF_028564815.1. Lineage (NCBI taxonomy): Eukaryota > Metazoa > Chordata > Mammalia > Artiodactyla > Balaenidae > Eubalaena > Eubalaena glacialis. Next base: position 47,127,434 of record NC_083719.1, read on the forward strand.
TCAAAAGGCCACAGGTTGATAATTCTCAGCAGGACTATAATTCTCTATGGCTTATTGTTGCCTGCTAACATTTCATGCCATCAAGTCCATGTCTCAAATTTCTATATATCTTCAGTCATACATAATGATCCAACTGGGTACACTATGCAATAGTTGGTAATAATCTAAAAGGATTTTTAGAATAGGTGGTCATATCTGGGAATAAACCTTCGATGCCAGTGATCTTCACATTTTTTAGTTTTATATTTATTATCTAAAATAATTTTGATAAATTATTTACTTCCCCATATATTTTCAAGTCAAATCTATTTTTTTCATCATAAGTGTAAATATTTGCAAGGAATGGGTTATCCAATAGTAAAATTGACATGTTACACTAAAATTGTTAAATAATTTTCTTAAAATGTATTCACGGAAATCTAAATGCCATAGTAATTTGGTACCATCCAAATTTTTCTTCTGAGTAGAGCTATCATTATAATCATATAGTACATGCTTATTCAAAACATCTTTTAAGTTTTAGTAACTGTTTAATATAAAAACTAAAATGTCATTGGAAATTCATCTCAATGAAACAGATGGTCTTGAATTTCTCAATTTGCTCACTTATTTGTGGGTGAATATATCTCACTGTTAGAATGAGACAAAGTTCAGAATGAAATCTATTCCTATATTTTAATTCTATAGTAAGTGCTACATATAAATAAGCATGTGGGAATGGGAGAAGTTTTATTATGGAAATATCATTAAAGCCCTTGAAATCCTGATACATGCCAAAAAAGAAAATACACTCCAAAACCAAATGATGTAATATCAAAAATTATTCTCAACTCTCTATCAGCTTTAGACTTGAAAGCTCCTCCTTCAATTTTGTTAAAGGGAAAAACTTGATGACCACTTTTCCTGAACAAAAAAATTTGTTAATCATTAGAGTGATTCACTTTTTTAATACCGCTACCAAGACAGTATGTCAAATTGTCCCTTTGATTTCTACTGAAAAAAACTAGATATTTTTCATAGTAATGTACCATAGTGATAGTAGGGGTGGAGAAGAGTCAATTTTTTTTTCTTCTTTTTTTGTAAAATGGGAGAGGGACAATTATGAAAAAGGGGACTGGAAAAGGAGAACTTGTGACTCCATCCAAATTAATTCTCAGGTAGATCTGTTTTAGGAAAGAAAACACATGTTAATTGAGGGTTTAAAAATGATGTTCTTAAAATGACCCCCAATCAGGTAATCTCTGTAAGGCCTTCACATAACCCAAGTTACACATGCCCAGTTTAAAGACCACAGCTCCACATAATGCCCCTGATTTGACTTAGTAAGGGACTGCCAAGTGTTAAATCTTCCCGAAGACATTAATGAGAGAAGGTACCGTATCAAGTCATCAGGCAGGCCTCAGACACAGCTCTACACCAGGTGGAGTCTAACAAGTATTGAAAGATGGTGTCACCTGCTATTTTGACGGGGTCACTGGTTCTTGAGTTTTGGGTGGGCAGGTCTGATAAACAGCCTACCTCACTGGCCTTGGGCTCCTCTGGAGATTTCCTCAGGGCACACGAAAGTGACTAATACTTTACTTCTTTATAGTTTATTTGCTTATTTCTTTATTTCTATGAAGCAATTAGAGAACGAGAAAGGTAACTTCATCAAGGTCTTAGACACTACTTCCCATCATTTTCTTCCTTCTCTGCAGATTAAAGGAAGGTTTTCCCTACTCTCCCTCCACCCCACACTATAGCAGAACCTACTACAATATTGCACAAAATGGTTTTACCCCTCAGTTCTGCCTCTGAAAGAGCCTTTCCTCTCTTCTTCCTGACCTGTGGTACCCCTCATATGGTGCCCAACACCATTTTTCCTCCCCGTTTTGCTGATGGCTAGGAAGTTCCACTCCATCGCAGAGGTGATCTTATCCATTACTAGCCTTATTTCAGGACTTGGCCAGAAAGCGATAGGCATCTCTTGTACTCACAACTCACTGGCCAGATTTATCAGCATGCACCACCCCTTCCCCCCACCCAAACACGAGGGAGCAGGAAGTGGGATCCTACCCTGCGTCTGCACAGAGGGAGAATGTTACATGAACTGCACTAGGGCTGCCACGAAGCTCTCGCTTTCTTCATTTCATGCCATTCCCCACCCCACCCCAACTCAGTAGCCATACTGACCTTCCATCATCAGATTCTCAGCTGATCTTTGTACATGCTGCACCCTCCTCTTAGATTTTTCTTCTCCCACAATTGCTGACCCTTTCTCTTTCTTCAGCTCATAGTTAAAATATTTCCTTCCCAAAGAATACAACATCCTGCTTCTCTCAATCTGAGGTAACCCCTTCTATCACTTTTTCAAAGTTTTCCGGTGATCTATTTGTTTTGTAGCTCTCATGTTCACTTATAATTATACGGTTATTTGTTCCCCTGATTAATTCATGTCAGTTTCCTACATTTAACTGTAAATGCCCTAAGAGACCAGGTTCATTTTGTTCACTGCTGTGAATACAGCTGATGACTAACTTGCAATTGTACAATAAATATTTGTTAACAAAGTGAATAAACCCAGAACTTTTTAGGACTTCAGCTTAAGTTCCTTTAGAAAGAAATTTCTCCCTCGCCTCACACCAAATAAATTTTATAATTTTAGACACCAAATATGGAAATAGTGCTACATTTGACAAGATATGTTGAATGGCAAAAACAAAACAAAACAAACAACAAGGAAAAAACAGTTAGGCTAGAGCAGAAACATGCAAAAACGAAAAGTGGAAGAAGCCGTTCATAAGTTTAATAACGTAAAACTACAGAATTTCATATTCTTTCAAAACAAACTCAATACAATATATTTTTATGGGAAAATCTGAGCCTGGTCATCAGCTGCAATAAGCAAGGAAGAATGTAAACGCTATGGAAAATTGAGTCCTGGGCGTTCATAACCAAATGTACCACCTGAGAAGTTTCCTTTTCTTAACTTTTCAAAATAGAAACACTGGCCGCAATTTGTATAGTCCTCACTCACTTATTGCCTGGGCCTCAGGGATCTTTTCATATTATATAGCTTTTCCTAAAAAGTTAATAAATAAAGCACATGTAGAACTGTTTAAGGGGGAATTTCCTGGTGGTGCAGTGGTTAAGAATCTGCCTGCCAATGCAGGGGACATGGGTTCGATCCCTGGTCCGGGAAGATGCCACATGCCACGGAACAACTAAGCCTGTGCACCACAACTACTGAGCTTGCGCTCTAGAGCCCACGAGCCACAACTACTGAGCTCATGTGCCACAATTACTGAAGCCCATGCACCTAGAGCCCGTGCTCCACAACAAGAGAAGCCACCACAATGAGAAGCCTGCACACCGCAACGAAGAGTAGCACCTGCTTGCCGCCACTAGAGAAAGCCTGGGTGCAGCAACAAAGACCCAACGCAACCAAGATAAATAAATAAATTAATAAAAAATAAAATAAAAAAGAACTGTTTAAGGAAGTACTCCTAGAACTGTTTAAGTTTCAGTCTGAATAATGAGTGTGTTCTTTGCCAATTGTTTATCTTTAGTAACTCTAAGGACATGGTCTGGCCTGGCTGGAGCCAAAGGTCAGTATTTATCGTTTATCAAAGAGACAGCTCTGACCCCATTTAGCTTTTAACCTTTTGGCTTATTAGACATTCGCCCTAAAGTTTAGAGCAGTTTTCTTCATTAAAATTGCAAACTGAGACTTTTTCAGCTAATGTTCTATAAAGGTAGACAAGCTCTAGGCCCAATTATCTTTGATATTGAGCCTTGTTTTATACTTTATCACTTTGTGGAGAAATTCATGAGGACTAATATAATATTGGTAGTTTTTAACCCATGAGTTCATGTGAACCAGAACTGGCAATGGGCTAAGCTGAATGGACACAAAATAAATCCCTCATTTAATGATTAATTCGACTGCAAGAGTAAGCATACAAAAAGGTGTCGTAAACATCGAAGAAAAATTTCCAGTGAGAAACTGTAGGCATGTGCTATGGTCCTACTCCTTTCAAAATTGTAACTTAATTATTTGACATGACTCTTACGTGAGCTTGATATGTTCTTCCCCACTTACGGAAATTATATATATGACATTTTATGACAGGGATTTTTTAACATTTTGTGTGTATGTGTGTGTGTGGAATGGGCTCATTGGAGAACCTGGTAAAAGTGCCTGGTCTTCTCCTCAGGGGGAAAAAAAAATCATGCATATACCACTTATCCACCAAAATTTGAATATAATTTCCAGAGTTTCAGTGACCCATTTTAAATAAATACGTGCAGGAAAAGAAAAACAAAACAAAATAAACAAGAAACACACTACAGAGCAACTACTTAAAAAGCATATCACCTTTGGTTGATATCCCAAACATTTAATTCTCTTAAAGTCAGTTGTGCAGAATTAATTCTCTTAAGTAGCTCTTAATCCTATACACTTACACTGTAACCCAGGTTGTTAAGTCAGTGGCTACGTATTACTGCAAAAATATTACGATAGTCTCTATGCAGTTGGTAAGTAGTTGCTGCTTTGAGCTGCCCTGAATACCCAGCTATTAGCCTGCCACAACCCACAGGATACCTGGGACCATGCCACTACCCAGCAACTGGAAACTAAAGCCTGAGTTATAGCAGGGCCTCCAGGACGCATTGCCAACATGTAGATGGATACCAGTTCTGACTGTTTAGTACCCATGCCTTATGTAGTTGTTACAAAATGTTCTTAATATAACCCCTGAGTTTATCCATTTAATTTTTCCTGAGAGTAATAAGGAAGGACAAAAACACTAGGGGCTTTCTTTAATTTACTGAAATTGGAAGTATAACAGAGCTGTTCCCTTTGTCCTGTCTTTTTAAGGATGGAAGTCTGAAGAGGTTACTCACAGGTTAATTTTCCAGTGGGAATGCACACTGAGAGGGAAAGGGAGTTTGGGAAGAGCAGATTCTGGGTAGATCAGGGCAAAGGGTGAGGAAACGGGACAATAGCCTTAGGTTGTATAGCCAGGTATTTTTTATTTCTTAGCCTCCCATGCTTTGGGAAACAATCACACCCTCATTTCATAGGAGTCTGGAAGGACTCCTACTCCTGCTTTTCACTTCCCAACTTCCAGGAACAGCCAGTCATATTATCTTTCTTTCCAGGTGGAAAGAGCCTGTGTGTAGATGAAGCCAAGAAGTGGTAGGAGATTGATGGAGAAAAAAAGTTCCATTAATGGTGAGGTGAGTCTCTGAGGCTCTGGCTCTATAGTTATTCCTCTTATTTATAAGTCTTCAGATATCCTTCCAGCTAAGATAACTAATACATTGTCATCATTATTATTTTTATTATTTAAATAGCTAAGCTAACTTGAGTTGGATTTCTGTTGCTTGCAACCAGAAGAGTTCTGCTTAGTTTAGAAGATTAGGTTAGAGATCATGTCTATGTAAAAAGTGGACCTGAAAATAATGCAATTATTCATATGACAAGATACAAAATTCTAAATAGAAGAGAGAGTGCCAATATGAACACAATAGATTTTACAGCTATCTGTGATTATTTTTAAAAGCATGTGCTCTGATAATTTTTAATTACTTAGCAATAAAAGGGCATGAAAGCTACCTATTGCACTCATTGAAAATACCCTGCAGTTTAGGAATGCCAGACTTTTATTCTGATAGCAAAGACAGACACACACACACACAAACTGAATAGTTAAATGATTATGAGAATAAACACATATTTTTGACAATTTATATTAAGAAAACCTTGAATATTTTAGATAAAACAATAGGGAGCTTGAGGTAGAATTTTTCGAATAGCTTTTTCAATAAGTTAGAATATGTGGAAGCTTTATTTTTAAAAGAAGCTGTAGGCTTTCTGGTAAAAAAAAAAAACTGAAACAAATAATTGCTTTGAACATTAACTGATTTGTTACTCCATCTCCAAGGAGCTTCAGAAAGAAAACAATTGTCCAATATTATGGCTCTTTAGCCTGTGAATTTTTTCACATTTAAGCATCATATTCTAGTTTTTCTAATGACTAAATGAGACCATGAGTGCATTTTATGAACCACTGCATAATTATTCCCATTCAGTAGAGAGAATTATTAAGCTTCATAGCATTTACCAAAAGCTTTAACCATGAAAGGAATTTTCCATAAGAGTAGAAAACTTGTCACAATGATCTGAAAAAATAGATCATAAGGTAGCATAAGGATAAATGGTTATAAAGTGAATGAGTCGTAGTGATTCCATCTGCTGCCTAATGTACACACAACTGTTGACTCAAGAGTGCAGGGAGGGCACTAGGAACAGTCAGGACCTTTGCACTTCCAAACAACCTTAGAAAACCTCAGAAGAGCCACCATACAAATGTCACTCTTTCTGGCAGTGAAGTTCCTTTAACTCTACTCCAGTGAGGGCTAACAGTGCATCATTAAGCTCATCTTACCACCAACTGGAACTAAGGTCAGATTTATTTATGTGAACAGGGTCCAGGCTTATTTACAAGCCCTGGAGCAAGATCCACGGGTCTGGGTCATGCTGGGGCTATTGTAAACAACCAAGTGTGCAAGGAAAGTGTGGTGACCAACCATGGAGCTGCCCAGGCGAGCCAGACCACCTCACTATGTAAGACAGACTGCCAGAGTCAAGCATTTCATCAGGACTGATCCCAGCCTTTCCACACCAAAACTTTCAGAGTCAAGCGTAAAACCAACAGATTACAAGTGGTTAAGTGTCAGATAGATCTAATAAGCTTAGGAGATGACATTGTAGGGGTAAGTGTGTAAGTCACATAATATAAATAAGTGAGATGGTGAGGCAGATGTGGGATTTCCCTGGAGAGGCCTTGGAATGATACTGTATCAAACATGAAGGACATATTCAGCACAGATCCTGCCCTTAGTTCTGTGCTAGGTGCTATATCTGACGTGACATAGGTTCTCTGGTCATCCTCTGAAAGGATTCAATGGGTTCTCTAAATTCTGTAACATCTAGATATGGTTGCCATGGATGCCATGCTCTTCTGGGCTCTTCTGTTTATACTCAAGAGGATGACCAAAAGGTTTATCCTTGCTCTACCTCAGATTTTTCGGGGGCCTTTCCTCTGACAAAAATCCCCGTTTTATATCAGCACAAGGGACTAGAAAGGGCCGCTTATGCAAATACTTTCATGCCTGGGTAGAAGTCCTGGCTTTAGAGATGAACCAAGAGTGAAAGAAAGACAAAGTACTGGCTGTTGCCCTGCCCTCACTCTGTCTTAGCTCCTCCCTTAGGACTCTAGCATAGAAAGTAAGAAGAGAAAGTTAATTCCATGTGCACCTTTATAGGCTTGTGCATTAGTCTTCCCAGAAGAATGTAAGATGAAAAAGAACTCTTATTTCACATACTTAAAAAATAATTCACCATGTAATGTTAGGGTGATTTTTAATTGGGCAAATGATTTGAGATTTGAAAACTTTTATTGCAAAGAATTTTTGGTGATATATGAATTTATATATGTAGTTCTACAGACATAAAGATACAAATGGAATTTTAAAACTGTGTACACATAGGTTCTGAAAGCTAATATATAATGATTATCTCTGGATGGTGAAATCATGGGTAATTTTAATGTTCACTTCTGTAATTTGGGGGGGCTCCCCTAAATTTTGTTCAGTGACCACCTGCTATATTTGTATTCAGAAAAGAAATCAGTATTTTTATTAAAAAGATAAATAGCAAATGAGCATTTTAAAATATAATATTGTTGACCACACAAGTAACGCTAACTTTAGAGTCAACCAGATAGATATTTGAATCTCGCCTCTGCCACATGCTAACTGTATGACTTTAGCAAAGCTGAGTTTCCATTCTTCATGCATCTCAAAGTGCTCATCACTGGATGTCAGGGAGTAACCTATGGGTGGTGAAGAGTGAGTGATTAAAGGGAGTTCCTGATGCGGCAGTTTATAAAGCACTGAAAACAAAGTTGACGGTAACTTGAATGTTAATAAAAATGTGGAAATCCTTCTTATGTTGTTCTAAAGAGTACACACTAAGATGGCATTGGTTAGCATTGAGGTGGGACTTCAAGCTTAAAGGAAAAGAACACCCATATTTAAATGGCTATTGTTATGGATTGAATCTGCGCCACAACCCCCATTCATATGTTGAAGTCCTAACCCCTAGTACCATAAAATGTGACCTTATTTGGAGATGAGGTCTTTACAGAGGTAGCTCAGTTAAAATAAGGTCATTAGGGTGGGACTTAATCCAGTGACTGGTGTCATTATAAAACAAGGGGAAATCTGAATACAGAGACATGTAGAGGGAAGATGTTTTCAAGAAACGTAGAGAGAAGCCACCCATCTACAGCCATCTACAAGGAGAAACGCCTTGAATAAATCCTTCTCTCATAGCCCTCAGAAGGAACCAACTCTTGGAATCAAGTACTTTGATTTCAGACTAGCCTCCAGAACTGTGAGACAATCAATTTCTATTGTTTCATCCACTCAGTTTGTGGTACTTTGTTACAGCAGCCACAGGAAACTAATACAGTTACTTAATTGTGCTAAATACTTATATTTTTGTAGGAGCACTAGTCATTTATCTTCACCTTCATGGAAAGCAAAATTCACCAGGGTAAACAAGAAAACAAAATGCTATATAATAGAATTTTTAAAAATTATAATTTAGGCCAATTCTTCACAGAGGGAATCTCTGTATAAGCTGCTCATTTTCTTTCAAAAAGAGAAAACACACCCTCAAATTTTGTAAAGACAAATTGTTTGCTCTCTGTGTTTACTGTGCTTTGGAATGAACAAGAATATAGAGGATGAAAGAAGGCACCTTTAAATTGTGGTCTTTCTCATGCTGTATATTCATTTGGATGTGCTTTATAGTACAGGCACATGAAACTATCTAAAAGGAAGTTTATTTTTACAAGTCACTGAATGCTAATGCATAATTTTAATGAGACCAGAAATATGCTGGTCAAGGCTGAAATCCTAAAAGCTAATGACTGAGGCAACTGTGATGTTTCCATCAGGGAATAATGAAATTCTGAGCCTCTATGGTATTTAATTACATGACTTCTGGGCCATTAGTTTATAAGGAAACAGCTAGTTCTTTTGTCTCATACCCAAGTCTCCTTACCAAATCTCTTCCTTCTTTGAGAATAACAGCTAACGCCTCAGAAAACACCATTAAAATGGGCATTTCTAAATTTATCGAGACTCTTACTGTGCCAGTCAACTGGAACTTGAACAGATAATATATTTTCAGGGCTTCAGAAGTGTGAACTCTAATTGATATTTATTTCAACTAAATGGGAAGTGATGTGTTAGGTTAAGAATGAAAGTGACCCAGTAATACTCTTCTCCTGAAAACCACAGCCAGAGAATGAAGTACTGAGCATGGCAAAGAGTGAAAATGAGAATGAAAGAAGAGTGAGGGAGAGATAAGAAAACCAGTGCTTCATAAGGGCCATGTACTACATACTGTGTCATTGAATGCTATGAGGTAGTTTTATATTTATTTACAAATGAGAAAACGAAGGCTTGTAAAGATCAAGTTATTTGCTGAAGCATAAAGAGAGACCAAGTGGAGGAACTGGAGTTTGAAGCTTTGTCTTTCTGATTCCAAATCCCATTCATATCTGAAAACTATACATACAACATATACAGTTTAAGCAAAAAGAACTATGAGCTGTTTTTCTGAACTTATTCTCAATAAAAGGTAATTAGATTATATAGTGTTCAGAGTATACCTTGATTACTAAAGTTAATTCAGTCTTACCATTTTGGTATAGGATATTTTATATTTCAGTGTCTGAGATGACATAGCAAATTTGTGTAGAGTTTATGATTGTTACCTTGTTTTCTTCCAAAGACACAAAAAAATCCACAATTATCAGAACAATAAAATGATGTTAGAGATCAGTTAGTAACAACTCCTTTGTCTGTTAATATATATCTTTATTCATTCAATATATCACATACATGTGTGCGTGTCTGTGTGTGTGCTATATCAGGTGCTGTGATGGGCCTTAGGAATCCAGTAATATACAAGGCAGAAAGGGTCTCTGTTCTGAAGTTTACAGAACCCTGAGACCCAGAAGGAAACCAAATATACACCTGCTTATATAGGCTAATGGGGATAAAAGAGACTAGAAAACTCTCTCTTAGTCAGTTGCAACTTCACTGGATGTGAAGTGAGATTACTTACTTGAGGAAGATGACTGACTTACTCAAAGAGCAGGAACTATTTCTAACTTAGCTCTAAATATATCTCTAGCACCTTGTACCCAATGAATGTCTGTTATCCTCATCTAAACTGAACTTTCCCATTAAATTTTTTATCACAGGTCACAGCCAGACATGGTGACTTAAGACTGACTTCCATTTACTTCTTGCTTTGGGCAAACTCTTAGTAAAATTATCAGCACAGAGCCTAAACCAAATAAACATAAGGGAGCATAATCGTTCTTTGAATAATTAATGGAAAGCTGAGTAGAATGCTAATTGCCCTCCTAGGTAGAGCCAGGCCTGATATTTCCATTCAGGGCTCCTGTTTTTTTCTCATTGTAGTGGCGTGCCACTTTTCTCTATTAGCAGGCCAATTCTTTTTTGCCTTCGGCAAAAGTAACTTCCATGAGAAGAAGGAAACTGGACTAACAACCAATATAATACGGAACTTCATTGAATCATAGAATCCACACTTTGCTACAGACCTTAAATGTGAGAACATCTTTCTAGTATAGGAGAAGAGAGACATGGCCTATCTTGACAAAAGAGATGGCCGAAGTGGAATGAGAATTGAGAGTCTTGCTCTTTCTCTTCTTTATCTCTCAGCACTTTTTCATTAAGGAAGTTTTGCTAAGCTCCTATTATTTTCTTTAAAACTGAATCGAGCAATAGAGTGAGAAACCACCCTTTCCCCCTCAACACTTGAACATACATATAAACACACACCCACAAACACACACACAATATCTTTTTAGCAAAATAAAAAGAGGGAAAAAAACCCCCCACAAATACTAAATTACCTATAAGGATGGGCTGGGCCCAAACACCCCAAACCAACCAAACTGCAGGCGTGTTGGGGAGAAAGTGCAGCCATGAGCATTCTAGGTGTGGTGGAAAAGAATGAGGATGTCTAGGGGTCCTGGTGCTGAGGATCAAAGTGAACCTGGCTGCACAAAGCACCAGAGAGCAGCAGGAGGGGACCCTTAATCTGAGAAGTCAGAAAAGCTACTCTGGTGCCTCCCATCCCTTCTTCACAGTATCCTCCTCAAATTGGTGGTGCAGGAATATCCAACTCATTCTAATCTAAGGTTTATTTTAAAATATAAGATCATCACATCCATCCCAAGATACTATTAAAAAGAAAAAAAGAAAAAGAGCAGCAAAAGTCCCCTGCAGATTAAAAAAACAAATCAGGAAAATGTTCCAGAAGTGTAGAGAGAAAGTACAAACTGATACTCTACCGTGAACTGTTTTAAAATTATCAAAGCAATTGTAAATATAAAAGAATTGAAAATGTAGAATTCAGTGAAAATTTTGACAGCCAAAAGGAGATTCAAAGATGCCCACACAACAGGAAGAAAAAACTAACAGAATTCATGGGAGAAATTGAGAAAGAATGAAAAGACATCTTAAAAAAAGTTTCCATTACAATGACTATAAGTTAAGATAGACATACTGAAAACCACATTAGACAAAGAGGGAAAAAATGAAAAAAGTAAAGAAAATCAATAGGATAAAGAAAGAATTTTTTGAGTATTTAAAGGAAAGTGATATATAGACAACAAAGGAGATATATACATAGAGTCAATGAAGAAGAAAAAAAAGATGATTAAAAAAAATACTTACCTATAATTTAAACCACCCCCCCCCAAATTTTTAAGGGCATATTACATACCTAGGAAAATTGATCCAGAGGGTAAACACTAAGATATCCTGCTAAATGTTAAATATTAAAAATAAAGGAAGAATCTTTGGGGCTTAAAAGCAAAACTATCTAGTCATTACCAAAAAAGAAAAAAACAAAAAACAAAAAAAAACTAGAATGAGCTTTGCCCCAGACTCTGTAATAGAAAATTTTAACAGCAGAAAACAGTGGAGCAAAACCTAGAAGACATTCAAGGAACAAGATTTTAAGCAAAGATGTTCCTCAAATATAAAAACTGTGAACACAGAATTATGAATGTCCACAAACTTAAGGAATATTGTTCCTATGAGCCATTGCTGAGAAAACTAGTAGAGGATAACTGGGAAACTTTGGGGAGAAAAAAGTAAATGATGGGTGCTGACTGAATCTATTTTATCTAATTTATTTGTAAAATAAAAGTGAGGATAAGATTGAGAGACTAGCATACACATGTAATATACCCTGATAGCATGGTAGTAATTCAACTAAGAAAAATAGAAGGAAAACTAGGAGAGAAGGAAGACTAACTACTGACTGCTTCACATATAATGACTGGAAGTTAAAAGATATCATTTAAAGTTTAGGAGTATAAGGGTAAATACTAGGCAAAATACACTATTAATTAATATTGGTTGGTAGAGGAGAAGAAGGAAAGGAATGAGGAAGAGGTCACAAATTAATTTTACAAATGCTCTTTTAGATAATATAGATTATATCTAAAGAGAGACATATAAACACAAAATATAAAAGAATCACTAGAAATAAACTTGCATATTCTAAAAGAACGACAAAATACCAAAGAAAATAAACCACAAATGGAAGACTTTTAAAAATAAATAAGATGTAAATGTGTAAAACATAAAATAATGTGAGAGAACTAAGATCAAATACATTTGTCATATCAATAAATGTAAAGGACTTAAAGCACCTATTACAATAAAAAATTTTCAGATTAGACTACAAAATTTTACAGATTACAAACTCTATGCCACATATAAGAGATACACTAAAGTGCTTCAGAGAAATTAAAAATGAAAGAACGGACAAAAGATATACCATACAAATGAAAAAAGAAACCAGAAGTTGTCATCTTACCATCAGACAATGTAGAATATTAGAGAAAAAATTAAATGGGACAATAAATAATGCTGAATTCTATAATTCACAATGAAGAACTAACACTTATAAACATCTATATGAAAAATAACAGCAGCAATTCCCATAAAGCATAATGATAAATGATTAAAGGAGGAATAGTCAGAAACACACTAATATGAAACTTTATGTCTCTCAATTATCAAAAAATAAACAAGGTGATAGAAGACTCCCAAATAAACAATAAGGTAGATATTATAGACGTACACTGGCACATTAAATTATGTACTTGAACAATAAAGAATACTCCCGCTGTTCAAGTGCTTTGAATATTCATGAAAATTGATAACATATTAGGTCCCACAGAAACCCCATAATTCCAAAATAGTACATCTAATAAAGATAATAATCTTTATTCACAGTCCCAAAACCAGAAACAATAAAATCAGAGATCAATAACAACAAAAATCCTTTACACCTGGAAATTCTAAAGATCTCTATTAAATAATCTTTAGATCAAAGCAGAAAAACAAGTTGTAATTGCAGACTTTTCAGAAAACAACTATAATGAAAAATACTATATATCATAGGCTATGTTATGTAGCTAACACAGCATTCAGAGGAAAATACATAGCCTTTAGTACTAATGTTGATAAAAAGAACAATAAAAATGAATCAAAAATTTCTAGTAGAAATAAGAACAAGCTAAATAGACATAAATGAAGGAATAAATTTGCCACAAATCCTTAAGTGGACCTAGAATATTTACACTGGCATTTACTTCCCTCATCCACTCTTCTTTCACAATAAGAAATAGCACAAATGAATCAGACACACATTTGACACCACACTGGAAACAACAGTGAAGATATCTGAAACTCCTATTCCTGCCTTCAGGAACTGTTACTCTTCTCAGGGTTCTTCAACCTTGCATTTTTTCAGATAAGACAATACCTAAATTTTAACTAAATTATTGATTCTACTGAAATTCTGTGATATGAGCTTATGCACTAAATGGTTTTTATCATTTACTTATTGCCCTACAGTGGGACAACGTGGGCAAATATTATCTCTTAGGAAATGTGGTCACGTATACACACTGGAGCATGAGTTTTTTTTCTAAGTCAAAGCTGGGGCTTGTGGTGTGTGCCCAGGCCAACTCTGAGGCATTTGTGCTGTGAGACGTAAAGTTCCTATGAGGTGGTCTAAAATTAAAATTATGTGGTGGTTTCATGTGTGCTAAATGCGTCCATGACAGGATCAAGCATGCTTTCCTTATTGAGGAACAGAAAATCACTGTGAAAGTGTTGGGGGCACAAGCAGAGTCAGAAAGCTAAATTAAAAATGGAAGCTTTTTTGAGTACTAAAAAAAAAAAAACAAAAACAAAAAAGAAAGAAAGAAAAGCACATTAACCTTCTAGTGAATATACTCTGAGCAATCTGTGAGAAGACTTTGAAATGTATTTTGCAAAAGGTGATTTGGAATTAACAGCTTTCTGTGATTTGGAGTTTGGCAGAGACACCAAACGTACAAATTGTCAAAGTGATCATGTTCCTAGGAAATTAGGCTCACTGGCGATAGCAGTGTTAGATCTACATAGAGTCTTGCATTGTGGGGTTGAGAATGATGTGACATGAATTAGTTTGGCTACTTGTGTGGTCCAGCAGGGAGGCAGAAGTCAGGGAATCCTCACTTGATGAAGTCTTAACGATCTCCAGTGCAACAGAATCTGTTATGCATCAAAACTAAGCAGAGAAAGAGAAAGGAAAATTTCCTAGAGAAACAGAATGAATGCACATCTAAAATTCAAAGCCTGGGAAATCTGACTTAATATCTGGTTGCATCACTGCATTTATTCATTTCCAAATGAACTTATTTATTAATAAAGTGAGGAGAAAAACAAATTTTAATAATGTAGACCCACTTAGGGTCAATTCTGAATCTCAGGGTGCATCTTATATTTGTTCATTTACCTGCCAAGAGCAAGGCATTGTATTCTAGTCTAAAATATTGTTTCTGAAGTATTTTGATCAACATCCAGCCTGAAGGTGGAATGGTGAATTTCTACCTCTTCACCATCAGTAGCTAGGTATGAGAACCTGGGCTAATTGTTAGCATTACATCACCTAAAAATTAAGAGGATTTGGGCTAGCTGCTAACAAATCTTTCCAAGTCCTAAGAATTCTATGGTATCATTTGTATACAAAATAAAATGTTTCACACAGCTGAGTTGAACCTTGGAAGCTGGGAGCTGAATCCTGAATCATTTAGTAGAGTAATTTTCTCTAAAAATGCTAATGGAATTTCACAAATGCTTCCTGCCACACCCACTCTTTTTCAGGGAATAGAAGATGAGAGTGTGAATTTATGGTAATAGAGCAAACACCCAAACACACTGCAGTTTAATTTTTCTTTATTACTATATTTTTAATTTACTGTGGATGACTAACACTTATTAGTATTCTTTCCAGCTGCCACTGACACTTGAAGCTGCTTTCTGTCTGGGTCTTGCCAAACCATGAAAGTAAATAATTTTTAAAAAATATACTCAAGTCAGCCCAAGGAAATTAGGAGAAGATTTCAATGGAGTTTGGAGCTACTGAATCCTGATGTGTCTGGCATTCATCTTAGAAATCTGATCGAGATAGGGTATCAGAGAACTAAAATACGATTAATTTTAGAATTACAATAAACTATAAATTATCTAACCAGGCTTTCTAGTCCAGATGGTTTTTAATTTGCTAGCAAAGTAAATCACTGGAAGTCTGGTTATAAATCAAGGCTTTTGAATTCAATCCGTAGAGAAGAAACCCTTCAAATATCCCACTAGCTATCCAGTGCTGGTAATGAAAGTGGGTGGGAAGGGATAGAAGAAGTGTGGAAGGGAGACTGGGGTGGGGAGATGAAAAATGCTGCATAATGACACTTACACTTTCACAAACAGTGCTTTAACTGAATTGATAGGATTACATTTTAATGTGGCTGGCACCCTCCCTAGGAATCTTAAGACTCCAGGACTGAAGTAGCCATGGAACTGGTTTATCAGTAGTTAGCATTATCAGACACACTGATGGAAGGGCAGATAGAGACCTAACAAAAAAGAAAAGATAGAGATGATGACCCAGAAGGTCAGAACAGAATACAGACAGAAGGCTTTCTTCAGCTCTAAGGATTACTAAGAACGGGAATGTCTGTAATCATGGGATCATATTCAATATATTTTACAATCAATATGCTTGTGCTCAGACCAGTGAGGATTAAGGCCATGAGCAACTAGAAGGGACATTCATTGTAAACAGCCAACTGAATACCCGGCTCTACAGTCCTACCAGGAAAAGGAAAATGTCCTCCTGCTAATTCCATCTTTGATTCCATTTCTACTTGTAATCTTCATTTTAGTAAAGAAGAAATAATAGAACAGAAACATCATTCACCAGGAAGTAAAGGGGTTTGTAGTGAAGGAAGTTCTTAGAGTGTCCTTGTACCACGATTCCCATTAATTTATAAGCTCCTGTGGGGCGGCACTGTGATTACTGCAGGTCCTAGAAGAACACTTTCCAGAAAAATAATTCAGTCAGTATTGCTGTCTCACTGCATGACAGAACAGACACCAGCCTAAGTCAGAGTTCCTGGAACTCGCTGTTTCCTCCTGGCGAGTCAGACTCAAAAGAAATGATGATTACTGACTCCCCTTTGCTTTTAGGTAGACATGAACTGCGGAAGAATATCAAACATCTGAGCTCATTTATAACTATTACTTTATGTTAGGATAAACAAGAAAAGATGGATAAAAGAGGAAGGACATTCAGGGATGAACTATTTCAAGAAGGGACAGTAATTACTATGCCAGGATTCCTATCATATACTACTAGCACATGGTAGAGGAATAGGACTCATTAAACATTAAACAGGAATGAAGAATATGTAGGAAGAGCTTCAAGATGGCAGAAGAGTAAGACATGGAGATCACCTTCCTCCCCACAAATACATCAGAAATACATCTACATGTGGAACAACTCCTACAGAACACCTACTGAATGCTGGCAGAAGACCTCAGACCTCCCAAAAGGCAAGAAACTCCCCACGTACCTGGGTAGGGCAAAAGAAAAAAGGAAAAACAGAGACAAAGGAATAGGGACGGGACCTGCACCAGTGGGAGGGAGCTGTGAAGGAGGAAAGGTTTCCACACACTAGGAAGCCCCTTCGCGGGTGGAGACTACGGGTGGCAGAGGGGGAACTTCAGAGCTGCGGAAGAGAGCACAGCCACAGGGGTGCGGAGGGCAAAGCGGAGAGATTCCCGCACAGAGGATCGGTGCTGAGCAGCACTCATCAGCCCGAGAGGTTTGTCTGCTCACCCGCCGGGGCGGGCACGGGCTGGGAGCTGAGGCTTGGGCTTCGGTCAGATCCCAGGGAGAGGACTGGGGTTGGCGGCGTGAACACAGCCTGAAGGGGCTAGTGCGCCACAGCTAGCCGGGAGGGAGTCCGGGAAAAGGTCTGGAGCTGTCGAAGAGGCAAGAGACTTTTTCTTCCCTCTTTGTTTCCTGGTGCGCGAGGAGAGGGGATTAAGAGCGCCGCTTAAAGGAGCCCCAGAGACGGGCTCGAGCCGCGGCTATCAGCGCAGACCCCAGAGACGGGCATGAGATGCTAAGGCTGCTGCTGCTGCCACCAAGAAGCCTGTGTGCGAGCACAGGTCACTCTCCACACCGCCCCTCCCAGGAGCCTGTGCAGCCCACCACTGCCAGGGTCCCGTGATCCAGGGAAAACTTCCCCGGGAGAACGCACGGCGCCTCAGGCTGGTGCAACGTCACGCCAGCCTCTGCCGCCGCAGGCTCGCCCCGCATCTGTACCCATCCCTCCCCCCGGCCTGAGTGAGCCAGAGCCCCCAAAGCAGCTGCTCCTTTAACCCCGTCCTGTGTGAGCGAAGAACAGACACCCTCAGGCGACCTACACGCAGAGGCAGGGACAAATCCAAAGCTGAACCCCAGGAGCTGTGCGAACAAAGAAGAGAAAGGGAAATCTCTCCCAGCAGCCTCAGAAGCAGCGGATTAAATCTCCACAATCAACTTGATGTACCCTGCATCTGTGGAATACCTGAATAGACAACGAATCATCCCAAATTGAGGAGGTGGACTTGGGAGCAAGGATATATATATATATTTCCCTTTTTCTCTTTTTGTGAGTGTGTATGTGTATGCTTCTGTGTGTGATTTTGTCTGTATAGCTTTGCTTTTACCATTTCTCTTATGGTTCTGTCTGTCTGGTTTTTTTGTTTTTTGTATTTGTATAGTTTTTAGCACTTGTTGTAATCTGTGGATTTGTTTCTTGGTTTGGTTGCTCTCTTCTTTTGTTCTTTCTTTTTTTTTTTATTAAAATTTTTTTTAATAATTATTTTTTATTTTTTATTTTAATAACTTTCTCATTTTACTTTACATTATTTTATTTTATCTTCTTTCTTTCTTTCTTTCTTTCTCTTTTTTCTCCCTTTTATTCTGAGCCGTGTGGATGACAGGTTCTTGGTGCTCCAGCCAGGCATCAGGGCTGTGCCTCTGAGGTGGGAGATCCAAGTTCAGGACACTGGTCCACAAGAGACCTCCCAACTCCACGTAATAACAAATGGCGAAAATGTCCCAGAGATCTCCATCTCAACGCCAAGACCCAGCTCCACTCAAAGACCAGCAAGCTACAGTGCTGGACACCCTATGCCAAACAATTAGCAAGACAGGAACACAACCCCATCCATTAGCAGAGAGGCTGCCTAAAATCACAATAAGGCCACAGACACCCCAAAACACACCACCAGATGTGGACCTGCCCACCAGAAAGACAAGATCCAGCCTCATCCACCAGAACACAGGCACTAGTCCCCTCCACCCGGAAGCCTACACAACCCACTGAACCAACCTTAGCCACTGGGGGCAGACACCAAAAACAACAGGAACTACAAACTTGCAGCCTGCAAAAAGGAGACCCCAAACACAGTAAGTTAAGCAAAATGAGAAGACAGAGAAACACACAGCAGATGAAGGAGCAAGGCAAAAACCCACCAGACCTAACAAATGAGGAGGAAATAGGCAGTCTAACTGAAAAAGAATTCAGAATAATGATAGTAAAGATGATCCAAAATCTTGGAAATAGAATGGAGAAAATACAAGAAATGTTTAACAAGGGCCTAGAAGAACTAAAGAGCAAACAAACAGTGAGGAACTACACAATAAATGAAAATAAAAATTCTCTGGAAGGGATCAATAGCAGAATAACTGAGGCAGAAGAACAGATAAGTGACCTGGAAGATAAAATAGTGGAAATAACTACTGCAGAACAGAATAAAGGAAAGAGAGTGAAAAGAATTGAGGAAAGTCTCAGACCTCTGGGACAACATTAAATGAACCAACATTCGAATTATAGGGGTCCCAGAAGAAGAAAAGAAAAAGAAAGGGACTGAGAAAATATTTGAAGAGATTATAGTTGAAAGCTTCCCTAATATGGGAAAGGAAACAGTTAATCAAGTCCAGGAAGCACAGAGAGTCCCATAGAGCATAAATCCAAGGAGAAACATGCCAATACACATATTAATCAAACTATCAAAAATTAAATACAAGGAAAAAATATTAAAAGCAGCAAGGGAAAAACAACAAATAACACACAAAGGAATCCTCATAAGGTTAACAGCTGATCTTTCAGCAGAAACTCTGCAAGCCAGAAGGGAGTGGCAGGACATATTTAAAGTGATGAAGGGGAAAAAACTACAACCAATATTACTCTACCCAGCATGGATCTCATTCAGATTTGACGGAGAAATTAAAAACTTTACTAAGAAGCAAAAGCTAAGAGAATTCAGCACCGCCAAACCAGCTTTACAACAAATGCTAAAGGAACTTCTCTAGGCAGGAAACACAAGAGGAGGAAAAGACCTACACTAACAAACCCAAAACAATTAAGAAACTGGGAATAGGAACATACATATCAATAATTACCTTAAATGTAAATGGATTAAATGCTCCAACCAAAACACATAGAGTGGCTGAATGGATACAAAACAACATCTGTATATATGCTCTCTACAAGAGACCCACTTCAGACCTAGGGACACATACAGACTGAAAGTGAGGGGATAGAAAAAGATATTCCATGCAAATGGAAATCCAAAGAAAGCTGGAGTAGCAATTCTCATAACAGAAAAAATAAACTTTAAAACAAAGACTATTACAAGAGACAAAGAAGGACACTACATAATGATCAAGGGATCAATCCAAGAAGAAGATATAACAATTGTAAATATTTATGCACCCAACATAGGAGCACCTCAATACATAAGGCAAATACTAACAGCCATAAAAGGGGAAATCGACAGTAACACAATCATAGTAGGGGATTTTAACACCCCACTTTCACCAATGGACAGATCATCCAAAATGAAAATAAATAAGGAAACACAAGCTTTAAATGATACATTAAACAAGATGGACTTAATTGATATTTATAGGACATTCCATCCAAAAACAACAGAATACTTATTTTTCTCAAGTGCTCATGGAACATTCTCCAGGATAGATCATATCTTGGGTCACAAATCAAGCCTTGGTAAATTTAAGAAAATTTAAATCGTATGAAGTATGTTTTCCGACCACAACACTATGAGACTAGATATCAATTACAGGAAAAAAACTGTAAAAAATACAAAATCATGGAGGCTAAACAATATGCTACTAAGTAACCAAGAGATCACTGAAGAAATCAAAGAAGAAATCAAAAATACCTAGAAACAAATGTTAATGAAAGCATGATGACCCAAAACCTATGGGATGCAGCAAAAGCAGTGTTAAGAGGGGAGTTTATAGCAATACAGTCCTACCTCAAGAAACAAGAAAAATCTCAAATAAACAATCTAACCTTACACCTAAAGCAATTAGAGAAGGAAGAACAAAAAATCCCCAAAGTTAGCAGAAGGAAAGAAATTATAAAGATCAGATCAGAAATAAATGGAAAAGAAATGAAGGAAACGGTAGCAAAGATCAATAGAACTAAAAGCTGGTTCTTTGAGAAGATAAACAAAATTGATAAACCATTAGCCAGACTCATCAAGAAAAAAAGGGAGAAGACTCAAATCAATAGAATTAGAAATGAAAAAGGAGAAGTAACAACTGACACTGCAGAAATACAATGGATCATGAGAGATTACTACAAGCAACTATATGCCAATAAAATGGACAACCTGGAAGAAATGGACAAATTCTTAGAAAAGCACACCCTTCTGAGACTGAACCAGGAAGAAATAGAAAATAGGAACAGATCAGTCACAAGCACTGAAATTGAAACTGTGATTAAAAATCTTCCAACCAACAAAAGCCCAGGACCACATGGCTTCACAGGCGAATTCTATCAAACATTTATAGAAGACCTAACACCTATCCTTCTCAAACTCTTCCAAAATAGAGCAGAGGGAGGAACACTCCCAAACTCATTCTATGAGGCCACCATCACCCTGACACCCAAACCAGACAAAGATGTCACAAAGAAAGAAAACTACAGGCCAATATCAATGATGAACATAGATGCAAAAATCCTCAACAAAATACTAGCAAACAGAATCCAACAGCACATTAAAAGGATCATACACCATGATCAAGTGGGGTTTATCCCAGGAATGCAAGGATTCTTCAGTATACGCAGATCAAGCAATGTGATACACCATATTAACAAATTGAAGGAGAAAAACCATATGATCATCTCAATAGATGCAGAAAAAGCCTTTGACAAAATTCAACACCTATTTATGATAAAAATCCTCCAGAAAGTAGGCATAGAGGGAACTTACCTCAACATAACAAAGGCCATATATGACAAACCCACAGCCAACATCGTCCTCATTGGTGAAAAACTGAAACCATTTCCACTAAGATCAGGAACAAGACAAGATTGCCCACTCTCACCACTATTATTCAACATAGTTTTGGAAGTTTTAGCCACAGCAATCAGAGAAGTAAGAGAAATAAAAGGAATCCAAATTGGAAAAGAAGAAGTAAAGCTGTCACTGTTTGCAGACAACATGATACTATACATAGAGAATCCTAAAGATGCTACCAGAAACCTACTAGAGCTAATCAATGAATTTGGTAAAATAGCAGGATATAAAATTAATGCACAGAAATCTCTTTCATTCCTATACACTAATGATGAAAAATCTGAAAGTGAAATTAAGAAAACACTCCCATTTACCATTGCAACAAAAAGAATAAAATATCTAGGAATAAACCCCCCTAAGGAGACAAAAGACCTGTATGCAGAAAATTATAAGGCACTGATGAAAGAAATTAAAGATGATACAAACAGATGGAGAGATATACCATGTTCTTGGATTGGAAGAATCAACATTGTGAAAATGACTATACTACCAAAGCAATCTACAGATTCATTGTAATCCCTATCAAACTACCAATGGCATTTTTCACAGAACTAGAACAGAAAATTTCACAATTTGTATGGAAACACAAAAGACCCCGAATAGCCAAAGCAATCTTGAGAAAGAAAATCGGAGCTGGAGGAATCAGGCTCCCTGACTTCAGACTATACTACTAAGCAACAGTAATCAAGACAGTATGGTACTGGCACAAAAACAGAAATATAGATCAATGGAACAGGATAGAAAGCCCAGAGATAAACCCACGCACATATGGTCACCTCATCTTTGATAAAGGAGGCAAGAATACACAGTGGAGAAAAGACAGCCTCTTCAACAAGTGGTGCTGGGAAAACTGGACAGCTACATGCAAAAGAATGAAATTAGAACACTCCCTAACACCATACACAAAATTAAACTCAAAGTGGATTAAAGACCTAAATATAAGGCCAGACACTATCAAACTCTTAGAGGAAAACATAGGCAGAACACTCTATGACATAAATCACAGCAAGATCCTTTTGGACCCACCTCCTAGAAAAATGGAAATAAGAACAAAAATAAACAAATGGGACCTAATGAAACTTAAAAGCTTTTGCACAGCAAAGGAAACCATAAACAAGATGAAAAGACAACCCTCACAATGGGAGAAAATATTAGCAAATGAAGCAACTGACAAAGGATTAATCTCCAAAATTTACAAGCAGCTCATGCAGCTCAATATCAGAAAAACAAGCAACTCAATCCAAAAATGGGCAGAAGACCTAAATAGACATTTCTCCAAAGAAGATATACAGATTGCCAACAAACACATGAAACAATGTTCAACATCATTAATCATTAGGGAAATGCAAATCAAAACTATAATGAGATATCATCTTACACCGGTCAGAATGGCCATCATCAAAAAATCTACAAACAGTAAATGCTGGAGAGGCTGTGGAGAAAAGGGAACCCTCTTGCACTGTTGGTGGGAATGTAAATTGATACAGCCACTATGGAGAACAGTATGGAGGTTCTTTAAAAAACTAAAAATAGAAGTACCGTACGACCCAGCAATCCCACTACTGGGCATATACCCTGAGAAAACCATAATTCAAAAAGAGTCATGTACTAAAATGTTCATTGCAGCTCTATTGACAATAGCCAGGACATGGAAGCAACCTAAGTGTCCATCAATAGATGAATGGATAAAGAAGATGTGGCACATATATACAATGGAATATTACTCAGCCATAAAAAGAAACAAAATTGAGTTATTTGTAGTGAGGTGGATGGACCTAGAGTCTGTCATACAGAGTGAAGTAAGTCAGAAAGAGAAAAAGAAATACCGTATGCTAACACATATATATGGAATCTAAAAAGAAAAGAAAAGAAAAGAAAAGAAAATGGTCATGAGGAACCTAGGTGCAAGATGGGAATAAAGACACAGACCTACTAGAGGGTGGACTTGAGGATTCGGGGAGGGGGAAGTGTAGGCTGGGACAAAGTGAGAGAGTGGCATGGATATATATACACTACCAAACGTAGAATAGATAGCTAGTGGGAAGCAGACGCATAGCACAGGGAGATCAGCTCGGTGCTTTGTGACCACCTAGAGGGGTGGGATAGGGAGGGTGTGAGGGAGAGAGATGCAAGAGGGAAGAGACATGGGGACATGTGTATATGTATAACTGATTCACTTTTTTATAAAGCAGAAACTAACACACCATTGTACAGCAATTATACTCCAATAAAGGTGTTAAAGAAAAAAAAAAAAAAAAAAAAAAAGAATATTTAGCCAGGCCCCAACTTGAACCAACCTGTCCATTTCTGTAATTCATACAGGTCTGGACACATACAGTGACTTGGTGGCCCTCTAGAAGTGTATTTTGTAGGAGGGGAATAAGAAGCTCCACAGAAAGAAATAAACCTAAGACAAAACAGAGACAAGTATAATGAACTTTACTTAAAAGCAAGTCTTAATCATCAGAGGGGAAGAGTGATTTGGAGTAAAGCGTACCATCTATCCTTCTCATTGAATTAAAAGAAAACATGGCTTATAAAATATGAATAGGAAAAAATCAAGATAAATATCCAAGTGTAAATTTTAAAAAATCTATTCATTAGGGTTAGATGATTTTCTGGGAAGGGAAAGAGAGGAAAACAAACAACAAGGCTATTATTTGAAGAAAATAAAAATTATCTGACCAGGGTATTTTTGGTTATATTTTAAATATCAACAATAATGTTGACGATATTGTAAGCACTGAACGTGATGATTGCCAGGAAATTAGTTGGAGCATTCAGCTGGAAAACAAAACTAGCATGCATCTGTTAAACATCTTACCTAGTAATTCTTGTATTTGGAAATATTACTGGGGAGCTTAAACAATTTTAAAGATGGTAAGTATTTATTAGTCATCACTATAGTAATGTGTTTTACTCACTGGTTCTAGTCAGAGAAAATGTTCTAGAAAATACACCCCTGCCCTGCCTAGCATTTAATTAATTAGCCTAAGAACTGCAATATGTATTTTATAGATTTCACTCATATCTTACACTGGCATTCATTTTTCTAGACTGATATATCTAAAATTAATCCACCAGTCACACAGGAATATTACTAGGTTTTCTATAAAGATATATGATAAAGAAAAATATATCTTGTGATAAAATAAATACAAATGGTAATACTATTTAATATAATAAAAAAGCTAAAATTAAGAAAAGTGTTAGTTTTTTTTCCACCTGATATAGAAATAATAAATAATTGCTTTACGCTTAGACTATTTTTTTTTAGAGAAAGAAACAGTTTTATTACTGAATGAGCTTTAAACCAGAATATGATGCATATCCCAGGAAATCCATTAAGAGATTACAAAGACAAAAGTAAATCTCACCATTTTATGTAGCCAAGCAGATACAACCCATTCCATACATATTCTCAAGATAAATGATATCTAGTCCTCAAGTAAGAGGACTTGACAGCACTATTTGCCACACATAGTTCATCCTAAATTCACCTTGTAATTGGGATAACCATTTCTGTTTGCTAGTTGCCTTTATCCAAAGGAAAAGTAAATTTTTCATATCTTCATGACAGGAGGTAAGTTTGCAACATGAATCCAGGATATGCCTAGACTATCCTATTATAAAGATTTATAATATATAAAGATTTTCTTTACCAAAAATCTAGATTTAATTCATGATTTAAATGATAATTTGTGGAGGGGATCAAGATGGTAAAGTAGTCAGACCTTGAGCTCATCTCCTCCCACAGACACACCAAAACTACAACTACATATAGAAAAACTCTCTCCGAGAACAACCTAAAGATTAGCAGAGTAGCTCTTCTACAATTAAGGATACAAAGGAAAAAACACATTGAGATGGGTAAGAGGGACAGAGATGCTATCTAGTCAGGACCCATAGGCAACCCAGAAGCTGAAGGGGATATCATAAACTCAAAGGACCTCCCTAAGGAATGAAGTGTTCAATCCCCACATTGGGCACCCCAGCCCTGAGGACCAGTACTAGG
Organism: Eubalaena glacialis; assembly: GCF_028564815.1. Taxonomy (NCBI): domain Eukaryota; kingdom Metazoa; phylum Chordata; class Mammalia; order Artiodactyla; family Balaenidae; genus Eubalaena; species Eubalaena glacialis. The sequence goes on from NC_083719.1 coordinate 47,153,343, forward strand.
AAGATGAGCCCCCATAATGGGTTTTAAAAACCAGCAGGGCTTATGACTGGGAGAGCTGGAGGGCTGTAGGAAATCAAAACTCCAATCTTAAAGGGTGTACACAAAAACTTACTCACTCTGAGTCCCAGCACAGAGGCAGAAGATTGAAAAGCACCTGGCACTCTAACCAGCCTGCCAACACCAGCCTGCAGACCAAGCAAGATTCTGTCCCTCAGCATGCCCCAGGAAACCCCCAGCTTGGGCTGTGCTCCAGCTACAGCCCCACTCACCAAGGCCGTGGCCCTTGATGGGCCCTGGGAGAAGTCCTGGCCTATGCCAGGCTCAGGCTCCAGCAGCTTCCAGCCAAGGCGGCAGCCCTTGGTGTGCCCCAAGAGAAGCCTCTGTCTGCATCTACTTCAGCTCCAGCCTTCTTGCTAAAGTCACTGGGCACATGCAGTCTGCATAGGGACACTTTCACACAAGGACACACCTTCAAGACCAGGAGAGGTAACTATTCTGCCCAATTCATAGAGACAAACATAGAAAATGAAACAAAATAGGAAGACAGAGGAATACGTTCTAAATAAAGAGCAAGTTAACCCCGGGGGAGGGAGGGAACCCTAATGAAATGGAGATATGTAATTTACCTGATAAAGAGTTTGAAGAAATGGTCACAAAAATACTCAACAAACTGAGAAAAAGAATAAAGGAACTCAATGAGAACTTCAATAAATAATTTAAAAATATTAAAAAAAAACAATTACAGCTGAATAATACAAAAACTGAAATAAAAAATACACTAGAGGGAATCAACAGCAGATTAGGTAATATAGAAGAATGCATAAGTGACCTGAAAGACAGAATAGAAAAAAATCACCTAATCAGAAGAGCAAAATGAAAAAAGTCTTTAATAAAAAGAATAGCACCAAGCATACTAACATTCGCATTATAGGGGTTCCAGAAGGAGAAGAGAGAGAAAGAGAAAAGGGTAGAAATGTATTTGATAAAATAATGGCTGAAAACTTTCCCAACCTGGGGATGGAAACAGATATCCAGGTCAAGGAAGCACAGAGAGTTCCAAAGAAGATGAACCCAAAGTGATCCACACCAAGACATATCATAATTAAAATGACAAAAGTTAAAGATAAAGAGAGAATTTTAAAGTCAGGAAGAGAAAAGCAGGGAACCCCCATAAGGCTATCAGCTGATTTTTTGGCAGAAAATTTGCAGGCCAAAGAGAGTAACATGATATATTCAAAATGCTAAAAAGAAAAAACCTACAACCAAGGATACTGTACCTGGCAAGGTTATCATTCAGAACTGAAGGAAGATACAGGTTCCAAGACAAGCAAAAACTAAAAGAGTCCATCACCACTAAACCAGCCTTACAAGAAATGTTAAAAAGCCACCTTTAAGGGAAAAAGAAAAAGCCATAACAAGATATAAGAAAATATATGAAGAAAAAATCTCACTAGTAAAAGGCAAATAAATAGTAAAGGCAGAGGATCAACAACTTAATAAGTATCAAGGCTAAAAGAGCAAAAGTTATACAGTCAACTATAACTACAATAAGTAGTCAAGAGATACAGAAAAAAGATGTGAACTATGATGTTAAGAACATAAAATGTGGATAGGAGTAAAAAAAATGTAGAGCTTTCAGAATGTGATTGAACTTAAAAGACCATCAGCTTAAAACAAATACATATAGGTCAATATATACAAACTATATGGTGAACAAAACCCAGAAACCTACAATAGATACACAAAACACAAAGGAAAAGGAATCCAAACATAACACTAAAGAAAATTATCAAACCACAAGGGAAGAGACTAAAAGAAGAACCAAGTAGAACCACAAAAACGACCAGAAAACAGTGAAAAAATTGCAATAAGTCCTTGCCTATCAGTAGTCATTTTAAACGCAAATGAGTTAATGCCCCAATTGAAAGATATAAGGTGGCTGAATGGATTTTTAAAAAGACCCATCTATGTACTGCCTTCAAAAGACTCACCTCACAGCTAAAGACACACATAGACTGAAAGTGAGGGGATGGATAAAAATACCCAATGCAAGTAAAAATGGAAAGAAAGCTGGGCAGCAATACTTATATCAGACAAAATAGACTTTGAGGCAAAGACTATAACAAAAGACAAAGAAGGACATTACATAATTAGAAATAGGGAAATCCAGGAAGGGGGTATAATATTCATAAACATATATGTACTTTACATAAGAGCACATAAATATATAAAGTAAATATTAATAGGAATAAAGAGAGAAATTGACATTAATATAATAATATTAGGGGACTTTAATAACCCACTTACGTCAATGGACAGATCATGCAGAGAGAAACTTAATAAGGAAACACTGTCCTTAAATGACATATTAAACAAGATGACTTAATAGATACCTAAGAACTTGCCATCCAAAAGTAGCAGAATACACAATTTTTTAAGTACTCAAGGAACATTCTCCAAGATAGGTGCACATGGAATGTTCTCACATGCTAGGCCACAAAAAAGTCTCAATAAATTTAAGAAGACTGAAGTCATAACAAGCATCTTTTCCAACCACAATGGTATGAAACTAGAAATCAATTACAGGAAGAAAACTGGAAAAAACACAAACACATGAAGACTAAACTACATGATACTAAAAAAATAGGTCAATGAAGAAATCAAAGAGGAAATCAAAAAATATTTGAGACCTATGGAAATGGAAACATAACTTTCTAAAATCTATAGGACACAGAAAAAGCTGTTTTAAGAGGGATGTTCATAATGATACAGGCTCACCTCAAGAAACAAGAAAAATCTCATATAAACAACCTAACATTACACCTAAAGGAACTGGAAAAAAAGAACAAAGCTTAAAGTTAGTAGAAGGAAAGAAATAATAACAATCAGAGTGGGAATAAATGAAATAGAGACTAAAAAAAAATAGTAAAGATCAATGAAACTAAGAGCTGGTTTTTTGAAAAGATAAACAAAACTGATAACCTTTTAGCCAACTCATCAAGCAAAAAAGAGAGGGCCCAAATAAATAAAATCATAAGTAAAAGAGGAGAAGTTACAAATGACATCATAGAAATACAAAGGATCATAAGAGATTACTGCAAACAATTACATGCCAACAAATTAGACAACTAGTAGAAATGGATAAATTCCTAGAAATATACAATTTTTAAAGACTGAATCAGGAAGAAATAGACAATATGAACAGACCAATTACTAGTAATGAAATTGAAACAGTAATCAAAAAACTGCCAGCATGCTAATTTCCAAGACAAGACAGGATCACAGGGGAATTCTGCCAAGGATTTTTTAAAAAGTTAGTAACTAACCTTCTTAAACCATTCCAAAAACACTGAAGAGAAAGGAATGCTTTCACACTCATTCTATGAGGCCAGCATTACCCTAATACCAAAACCAGACAAAGACACTACAAAAGAAGAAAATTACAGACTAATATACCTGGTGAACAGATATGCAAAAATCCTCAACAAAATATTAGCAAGACAAATTCAACAATACATTAAAAGGATCATATATTATGATCAGATGAAATTTACTCTAGGAAAGCAAGGATGGTTCAATATCCATAAATCAACCAATGTGATATACCACATTAACAAAACAAAGGATAAAAATTACATGATCATCTCACTAGATACAGAAAAGGCTTTTAACAAAACTCCTTAGTATTCATGACAACAATTTTCAGCAAAGTGGATATAGAGGGAACATATCTCAACATAATAAAGGCCATTAATGACAAACTCACAGATAACATACACAACAGTGAAAAGCTGAAAGTTTTTCTTCAAAGATCAGGAGCAAGACAAGGATGCCCACTCTCACCACTTTTATTCAACATAGTATTGGAAGTCCTAGCCACAGCAATCAGAAAAGGAAAAGATATAAAAGGCATCCAGATTAGAAGAGAAGAAGTAAAACTGTCACTATTTGCAGATGACCTGATACTTTATGTTGAAAAACCTAAGGTCTCCACCAAAAACTAATAACTAACAAATGAATTCAGTAAATTTGCAGGAAACAAGATTAGTATACAGAAATCTGTTGTTTTTCTAAACACTAATAATGAACTATCAAAAAGAGAAAGCAAGAAAACAATCCTGTTTAAATCACATCAAAAAGAATAAAATGCCTAGAAGTAAACTTAACCAAGAAGGTGAAAGACTTATACCCTGAAAACTATAAAACATTGAGGGAAATTGAAAAATTATACAAATAAAAGGAAAGATATCCCATGTTAACTGATTAGGAAAAGTAATATTGTTAAAATGTCCATACCACCCAAAGCAATCTACAGATTTAATGTGATTCTTATCAAAATACCTGTGGCTTTTTTCACAGAAGTGGAACAAATAATCCTAAAATGCATGTAGAACCACAAAAGACCATGAATTGCCAAAGCAATCTTTAAAAAAAGAACAAAACTAGATTTCTCATGTTCCCTGACTTCAGACTATATTACAAAGCTACAGTAATCAAAACAGTATGGTATTGAAACAAAAGCAGATGTGAAGATCAATGGAACAGAATAGAAAGCCCAGAAATAAACCACACACTTATGGTTAATTAATCTACGACAAAGGAGACAAGACTATACATTGGAGAAAAGACAGTCTCTTCAATAAGTGGTGCTGGGAAACCAGAGAGCTATATATAAAAGAATAAAATTAGAACATTTTCTCACACCATATACAAAAATAAACTCAAAATGATTAAAGACATAAATGTATGACTGGAAATCGTAAAACTCCTAGAAGAGGACACAGGCAGAACACTCTTTAAAATAAATTGAAGCAATTCTTTTTTGGATCTGTTTCCTAAGATAAATGAAACAAAAGCAAAAATTTTTAAATGGGACATAGTTAAACTTAAAAGCTTTTGTACAGCAAAGGAAAAACAAAATAAAAAGAAACCTACTGAATGGGAGAAAATATTTGCAAATGATATGACCAATAAGGGGTTAATATCCAAAATACATAAACAGCTCAATATCATAAAACTCAATATCAAAAAAACAAACGACCTGTTTAAAAAATGGGTATAAGACCTGAATAGACATTTTCCCAAAAGGATACACAGATGGCCAACAGGCACGTGAAAAATGCTTGACATCATTATTTATCAGAGACATGTGTAGTGCAGCTACTATGGAAAACATTATGGATGTTCCTCAATAAAACTAAAATAGAACTACCATATGATCCAGCACTCCATTCCTGGGTATAATTCGAAGAAATTGAAAACAATAACTTGAAAAGGTATATGCAGCATTCTTTACAATAGCCAAGATATGGAAGCAACCTAAGTGTCCATTAACAGATGAAAGGGTAAAGAAGATGTGGTATATATACACAATGGAATGTTAGTCATAAAAAGGAATGAAATCTTGCTATTTGTGAAAACATAGATTGACCTAGAGGGTATTATGGTAAGTGAAGTAAGTCAGATGGCAAAAGACAAATACTGTATGATTTCACTTATATACAGAAACTAAAAAACAAAACAAAATAACAAACATGGCAAAACAGAAATAGACTCATAGATGCAGAGAAAAACAAGTGAAGAGGGAGGGTGGGGGTTGGGCAAAATAGGTGAAGCAGATTAAGAGGTACAAACTACCAGTTATAAAATAAATAGGTCACAGTTATATAATGTATGGTACAGGGAGTATAGTCAATAAAAGTTTAATAACTCTGTATGGTGCATAAACTATAAAAAATATTAAATCACTATGTTGTACACCTGAAACTAATATAATATTGTAAATTAGTTATACTTCAATCTAAAAATTAAATTTAAATTTTTTAAATGATAATTTAATAATTGATTACAAAACTTTTTTTTTTTAAAGAGTGGGATTCTTTTTAAATTTATTTATTTATTTATTTATGGCTGTGTTGGGTCTTCGTTTCTGTGCGAGGGCTTTCTCTAATTGTGGCAAGTGGGGGCTACTCTTCAACACGGTGCGCGGGCCTCTCACTATCGCGGCCTCTCTTGTTGCAGAGCACAGGCTCCAGACGCGCAGGCTCAGCAATTGTGCCTCACGGGCCCAGTTGCTCCGCGGCATGTGGGATCTTCCCAGACCAGGGCTCGAACCCGTGTCCCCTGCATTGGCAGGCAGATTCTCAACCACTGTGCCACCAGGGAAGCCCTACAAAACATTTTTACCTTATTTTAGTTTTATGACATCTATATTGATTGTGTGGCTTCAAAGAAAATCTAACTTCTGGGAAATCACTGCTCCCACAGTCAATTTTTTCACATTTTGCATGGGGTATCCAAATGAACCTGGTTAAACCTCTGATCAATTCAGCTGCCTCAAGGAGACTTGGCTAATAGAAGAGGAGGGCAGTCATTAAATTTCTCTAGATTTTTTATTAATACTGATTGATGTTGTCGAAATAAAGATCTTGTCCAAAGACTGTGTCTATTTCCATTCTGAAACATTATTAACTAATAAAAATGAATGCTTATGTGCTCAGTTTCAGACATTATAACCAATAATATGCATTGTTCTTTTTTACATTTGACATCTCCTCCATGGAGTGAATAATCAGTACTGTTCTGAACTCTGTGGAATTATGTTCACCCAAATTTATGAAACAATATAGTGAACAGTATGACTTCTGATTTGTTATTATGTTGCTTGATCATCTTGATCCCATAAGGACAATGTGAACCTTCAGTCACAACTTGAGTGAGTCCCTTTACTGTGTTTTCTACTTAGTCAAAATAGCATATCCCTTATCTAATTATTTTGAAAACTATATTTCAGGGAAAACTTCACAGTAAGCTTACAGCTAAGAAGTAAGTCAAAAAGATTACTTTGGTCTTGTCATAAGACCATCTGATTAGGTTATTTTCTCAAAACCGTACTCTCAGGAAGGGTGTTTACACCCACTTCAGAGTACGAGTCAACTGAGAATTCTTAATACCTGGCTATGGTCTACATTGTACAAGATATAGGTAGAAACCACAGAGAAGAATGACTCTGGGATTCTTCACGCTAGGAGATGGAGGAGGGTAACTTTTTTTCCCTTTATTTTATACCTCCATCTCAAATCTCCAGAGGAGGGTAGATTGGCAAGGTTCCTGCTTCTATTTTCCCTGCATCATCTGCAAACTTCTTTACGGTGATAGAGATTGGACCATCTGATCCAAAAAGATGAGACATAGGTCAACTTCATTTGAAGAGAGATTTCCTATGCACTTGCTTTGAATTAGTATATGAAAAGGTCCAATCATGTATTTGTAAACTTCTACAAAAATATTAATTATATGCTCCAACCATCAGGGCTTCTGCTGCTTCCAAATTACACATTAAATACTATAACTGTGTATCAACCAAATTAAAATCCTGTCCTAAGCAGAAGAGTCAAGTTTGCATTATCACTCCTTCATGCCATCATCTCTCTTCTTAACAAACTATGTGCCCATCCTTTTTGAACACAACAAATACCATAAACTTATTTAGTACCAACAATACTCAAGACTGGGATGGATGCAACAAAGATAACAAAGATGAACATAAGATAGACTCTCCCCTCAAGAAACTTTCAGATATACCTTCTCCCAGCTACTCCCACACATTACATTGTCATTATCTTAGTCTTAATGCTGTTCCCTGTGAAGGAATCATGGCAGTACCTCGTCTAGGGGTCAGGCAGAGGCATAGGTGCTGGACATTTCCAGACATGCCTCCTTTCATAATACCATTTTTGCTCACTGTGTATCCCAGTTCCCTTGGGGCATACATGGCAATAGCCTCCCTGAGTCTCTACCTTCCCTCCAAGACAATGGAAGAGACATCACTCCACTGATACAAGGCCAGTCCCTAAACCTTTTCTCTAGGTTCCATTCACTTCTGCCTACTCAGAGACTTTGCCAAAACTATCAGTTCTTCACTCTCTCTTATGTCTTCAACCTCTCCTTCTAAGCTGACATTTTGCACAAGCATTTAAGCATATACACCGTATTAACCAAAAAAAATATTCTCCCTTGACTATATAACCTCTAGTGGCCATCTAAAACTTCCCTGTCTACTGGTGAAGGCTTAGAGCTCCAATAACCCCCTCATGTAGTTAAACTCCAAGGATATCTCTGACTGTCCAAAGACTGTCTGTACTGGCATGTAGAAGCATTTAGACCATCTGTTCTCCTTCCCCAGTACCAACAACAGTGCCTCACACATGGAAGATGTTTGATAAAAGTCTGTTGAAATGAATTCACACAACTGAAGCTATGATGCAAGGAATGGGTAGTCCATGAGAATAATGGACTTGATGCTCTGCCTGACTCAGTAAATCCCACATCTTCATAGTAACTAGTAGTATGTCATAGACTCAGTATACAATAGAAGTTCACAGTAGTTATTAATTGATGATTTTTGTAGATTACAGACATGTATTTATTTTTACAAGATGGAAACTTAGTTTTTTAAATATAAGTGATGTGGTATAGCAGTTGTTTTAAATGTAAAAATATCTGTGTTGGTGCTTAGAAAATATAAAGCACATTTGTAAAAATTCTGTGATCTATAACTGGCCATCAAGTACATTTTAATGTTTTAATGGCTAAGACTATATAATTTAGATTAGCCATGTGCAGAACAAAGACATCCTCAATTTACTTGGCCCTGTAGAATTTCATGAAACACAATCAGCATCTCTCAGAAAATATGTTGTTTCAGATCTGGAGGTTAAGACGTTATGCTGAGTATGATGAACCAGAGAACACAATTATTGAATCTAGTACATGGAGTGCACTGAAGAAAAAAAATGATTAATTCCATAAGCTTATCCCTGATGTTGCCCCAAAACACTTTGCTTTGATGGAGATAAAAATCTCACAAGGCTGCAAAGAAACTCACATCTGTCATCAGTTTGCTCGTTAAAATCCTACTGAAATAACATAGAATGTCACAGTGGATTAGAAACAGTAAGAAATACAACATAGCTATCACTTTCTTAATCCATATTTGAGACTGATAAAGGTATTATATATATGTGTGTGTGTATACAAATATATTTGTATATATGGATATATAATTAGAGGAAGGAAGGAAGGAAGGAAGGGAGGGAGGGAGGGAACTTGGTAGGCAACATGGGAATGGTTAGAAATCACAGCCATATTCAGAATCACCACCAGTGTAAGAGTTGCCACCATGTTCCCTCCTCACCAAGAGGCAGTCTCTGAGTAAATCGGATGTAGAAGCAACGTCAGTGGTGTCACTTATGAATGAAGGATTACATTTAATTATAATTGACTATGTAAAAATGTGATTGGAGATACAAAAAAACGATAATGATTAAAAGTTAATATTTTTGAGCACTTACTAGGTACCTGATACAGAACAAAGAACTTCACATTTACATCTTATGTAATTCACAATAAAACCCTATGACATAAATATTACCTCTGTTTCTCAGTGAGGAGCCTGAGCTTATACAACTTAACTAAAATCTACCCAAATCAAAGAACCAGATCAATGGAATTCAAATTCCTGGCAAAATACTCCTTGTGTATTTTGTCTTCATATTTCCAGATCTTAGGGTCTTTAATCACTTAAGATCTGGAAACATGGACAACAGATTCACATAATTCCATTATATTATAGTATCAACATCTCTATGGTATTCAGTACTTTTATAAAGGGAAATGTTTCTTCTGATATGAAATAAGTGAATAATTGATCAGTTTACTGACAAAATGATGCTAATGGCAGAAAGGGGAATAGCCCAAATATCTCTGTGCCTATCTCTATAATCACAATTTAGTATAGAAGATTTAAACTTGGAGGTTATTTTTTGTAGTGAATAACATATTTATGAATAAAAGACAAAACTAATATAGGATAACACCTGTCATAATTCTTGGTCTATATATCTTTAACACATCTCAAGAATAGGTCTTCTTCACTTCACAGTCCCTGGTCTAGGTGTCAATGCAGGCCTCTAAAAGGACAAGTGATGGGTTATAGGTGGAGCTTGAAGAATTACACATAACCTACAGTCTCTCTTAAGGCTGCAGCAGCCATAAGCATCAGTGTCCAACCCACTTGGTGTTGTACACGTAAACTTTTGCCCACAGACAAAAAGGTTGAGACTGAGAGTTCTACAGGCACAGCAGTAGCATATAAAAATTCTACACAGTTAATTCTGAGCTTCTAAAAGATGTTAATGAGGGAAATCTCCTCATGCCTAGTGCCACTCCCAAATACCACACAATGCCATCAGCACAATATAATCCTTTGGAAGTCTCCCAACTTTTTCTGAAGTCACTCATAAGGGAATTTGACCAACGTACTGTTCTCAGTAGAGAGAAGCAAGGAAAACATATTTAAACTCTGTCAGTTTTATAAATATCTAATAGTGCAGAAACTAGTAGATTATCTATAATTGGGTTAATGAGATATTTCTTTACGAGAAAAGTTGTTTGCTGTTGCTAAATGAAAGAAAATCAAGAACCTTAAAGATATAAAAAATTAGAACAGGAAAAAATTAAATTCTTATACTTCAGAAATTGCAAACTCAGTGCCAACAGGAAATGACATCTGGAATGCAAAAATATCTTCCTATATTATAAGTGACTGAACAGCAGTTTGTATCTATCATGTCAATGAGCATAGCAACCTACACAGAATGGTTAAAGCAAGAAGTATTTTTGCTAATCCCTTTGCAACCCAATCAAAATATGTGAAACTGAGAGCCCTGAATAAAACATCTAACTTTCTACAAGTGTGAACCAATGTTGTCTATATTTTTAAGAGTTTTTCCACAAAATTATTGTAGTTTCAGTAAAAAAATAATTTAACATTACTCAAAATTGCATAGTCCTAACAAAACAATCATATTTCCTTCCAACCCTTACCTGTATTCATAAATAATTTTGAATAATTATAATTTAGCAGTGGTATAATGTTAAATTAACCTTAATATTATGTTTTGTTTTAGTATTGAATTATTTAAGAGTAACTGTTATGGGGGAAATCAGTAGAGATAGCAGAGTAACAGGAGGTGGAACTCACCTGTCACATGTCAAAAATACATCTACATGTGGAACAAGTGTCAATGAAAACTAACTGGAATCTGACAGAAAGACTCCTATAAAATCAAGGCTGTAAGAAAGATTCACATGTAATTGAGTAGGAAGGAAAGAAAAGCAATCAGGTTGGGACCTGTGCCCCTGAATGGGGACTCAGAGGAAAAGGGAGAATACATGGTTGGAGACCCACCCTGGAGAGTAAGCAGTGAGAGCCACAGATTGGGTGCCCCAGTCTTGGGGTTCTACACAGGAGCGATGAACCCCCTTGGCTGGCTGGAGTTCTGCTGGGACGAGCATGAGGGCTGTGGAAGCCTGGACTCTGCTCATGAGGAGTGCACGTGTGCTGGTTTGCCCCCAAGGCAGGGCAGAGAGGGCCAAGAGAGGATTTCTCTAGCAGCTGCCAGGTTTCCTGTGCCTCATCATGTACCTTGGCCTGAGCCAAACAGGTGCTCCAGCCCTGCTCACTCCATGTCACAGCATAGCACTGGATCGAGGGTGGCCACAACCAGGGGGAAAATTTGGCCATGGGAAGCAGAGGTGACCACATTCTGGGGTGAAGCCTGAGTGGGGCAGCTGCTGCTATTGTTGGTGCTAACTCAGACAGCACATCACAAGCAACACATCAAAAGCAGCCCACGACTCTGATGGCAAATGCTCCAATATAGCTCATGCCCATTATACACCAAGAGTCAATGTGAACACTGCCTGTCCTGTGCTGTGGCTCCACAAAAGGTGAGGGAGGTGAAGTCTGGGGGCAGTGATCAGCTCAGAGGGACAAAGGGTACTTGCACCCAAGGTTGTGTCTGAGCAGAGCGAGGTAAAAAACTGTGGGTACCTACACAGGCAGCTCAGACCTCTGCCTATAACCAATACAAGTGGAGAGCCTGCATAGCCCCCTCTCCACCTGCTTCAAAACTCCCCACAAGGGTCCCGGTGCTGGGAGAGGGGAAAATACACACTTAAAGGGAACAGAACCAGCTTAGGCCTGACCCACAGGGCTTCTGCTCCAGCAACCTGGGATCAGATCCCTGTCACCAATAAGGCGGTGACAGCCACTGAGTAGAGGGAAAGTCCCACTTCACACCTGGCCCAGCTCTAGCCCCTCCATCTCCAGCTCCACCCCCAACCAAGGTGATAGCAGCCAGCACACCCTGAGGAAAGATGTGAATTGCATCCATGTCAAATCCAACTCTCCCATAAAAGGCACTGGGCACATGCAGTCTCTATAGGTATGCTCCCACATAAGAACACACTCTTAAGACTGCAACAGGTAACTGTTTCACCTAATTTCCTAGAGGCAGAAAAAGTTAAGCAAACTGAAAAGGCAGAGGAACTGCTCTCAACTGAAAGAACAAAAGAAAAACCCTGAAAAAATAAATAATGAAAGAGAAATAGACCATTTACCAGATAAAAATTCAAAGCATTGGTAATAAAAACAATAACTGAATTGGGGAAAATAATAGATGAAAAAAAGTGAAAATTTTAACACAGAAGTAGAAAATATAAAAAGGACCCAATCAGAAATGAAGAATTCATTATCTGAAATTAAAAACATACTAGAAGGAATGAACAGCAAACTAAGTGATACAGAAGAACACATAAGTGCTCTGGAAGATAGAATAAAGTAAATCACCCAATCAGAACAGCAAAAAGAAAATTTTTTTAAACTGAAAGCTATTTAAGAGATCTATGGGATAACAATAAGCATACCAATATTCACATTATAGGGGTCCCAGAAGGAGAAGAGAGAGAGAAGGGTATTGAAAATATATTTGAGGAAATTATGGCTGAAAACTTCTGAAACCTAAAAAAGGAAACAGATATCCAGGTATAGTAAGCAGAGAGGGTTCTAAACAAGATGAGCTCACACACACCAAGACATACCAAAAATAAAGTGGCAAAAGTTAAAGAGAGAATTCTAAAGGTAGCAAGAGAAAAACAAAGAATCATATATAAAGGAATCCCCATAAGGCTCTCGGCTAATTTTTCTGTAGAAACTTTGCAGGCCAGAAAAGAGTGGCATGATATATTCAACGTGCTGAAAGGGAAAAACCTGCAACCTAGGACACTCTTCCCAGCAAGATTATCATTTAATATTGAAGAAGAGAGAAAGACCTTGTCAGTCAAACAAAAACTCAAAGAATTCATCAATACTAAACCTGCCCTAAAAGAAATGTTAAAGTGTTTTATCTAAGTGGAAAAGAAGAATCTATAGGAAAGGGAAGAGCCCACTAAAAAATACAAATATAATGACTAATGATTGAGGATCAACCACTTAAATAACCCAATATGAAGATTAAAAAACAAAAAATTATAAAAGCAGATATAACTACAATAAACAGTTAACAGATAAAAAAGATGTAAAATATGACATCAAAAACAAAATATGGGGAGGGGAGTAAAAATGTACATCTTTTAGAATGTGTTTGAACTTAAATGACTACCAGTTTAAAATAAGTAGATACAATTCCAGGTCAATATATATGAACCGCTTGTTAACAACAAATCAAAAACTTACAATACATATACAAAAACTAAGAAGAAAGGAACACAAGCATACTACTAAAGAAAATTATCAAACCACAATGAAATAAACAAAAAGAAAAAATAAACAGAGAAGAACTAGAAAAACAATAGGAAAACAAATAATAAAATGGAAATAAGTACATACCTATCAATAATTACTAAAGATGTCAATGGACTAAACACTCCAATCAAAAGACATAGGGTATCTGACTGGATAGAGGTAACAAGACCCTTCTATATGCTGCCTATAAGAGACTCATTTCAGGGCAAAAGACACACACAGACTGAAAGTGAGGGGATAGAAATAGATATTTCATGTAAACAGAAATTACAAGAAAGTAGGGATAGCAATACTCATATCAGACAAAATAGACTTTAAAACAAACTGTATAACAAAAGCAAAAGAAGGGCATTATATAATGATAATGGGATCAGTAGAAGAAGAGAATATTACATTCATTAACATATATGCACCCAGGGACATCCCTGGTGGTCCAGTGGTTAAGACCTCGCCTTCCAATGCAGGGAGTAAGGGTTCAATCCCTGGTCAGGGAACTAAGATCCCACATGCCTTGTGGCCAAAAAGCCAAAACAAAACAGAAGCAATATTGTAACAAATTCAATAAAGACTTTAAAAAAATACATTAAAAAAAAAGAATATGTGCACCCAATACGGGAGCACCTAAATATATAAAGCAGATACTAACAGACATAAAGGGAAAAACTGAGAATAATACAATAAAAGCAGGAGACTTTAACACCAACTTACATCATTAACAGATCATCCAGACATAAAATCAATAAGGCAAGAGTGGCCTTAAATGATGATGGACGAGTTAGACTTAATAGAGATATACAGGACATTACATCCCAAAACAGCAGAATACACATTCTTTTCAAGTGCACATGGAACACTCTCCAGAATAGATCACATGCTGGGCCATAAAACAAGTCTCAATAAGTTCAAGAGGATAGAAATTAAATAGGGCATTTTTTTCCGACCACAACCATATGAAACTGGAAATCAATTACAGAAAGAAAAATGGGAAAAGAACAAACACATGGAGACTAAACAACATATTACTAAAAAACCAGTGGGTCAATGAAAAAAATCAAAGAGAAAATCAGCAAATACCTCAAGAAAAATGAAAATGGAAACAAAACTCTCCAAAATCTGTGTGATGCAGCAAAAGCAGCTCTCAGAGGGAAGTTTACAGTGATATAGGTCTTCCTCAAGAAACAAGAAAAATCTCAAATATACAACCTAACCTACCACCTAAAGGAATTAGGAAAAGAAGAACAAACAAAGCCCAAATTCAGCAGAAGGAAGAAAATAATAAAGATCAGAGAGGAAATATAGAGAGAGTAAAAAAACAAAACAAAACAAAACAAAACAAAAAAAAGATCAATGAAACCAAGATGCATTTTTAAAAAAAAATAAACAAAATTACTAAACCTTAGCCAGGTTCACCACAAGAGATGTGAGAGAGGACCCAAGTAAACACAATAAGAAATGAAAGAGGAAAAATAACTGATACCACAGAGATCCAAAAAAATCATAAGAGAATACTATGAACAGTTATATGCCCACAAATTGGACAACCTAGAAGAAATGGACTAATTTCTAGAAAGATACAAACTGCCAAGAGTGAATCAAGAAGAAACAGACAATTTGAACAAACTAATCACAGGTAGTGAAGTTGAATTTGTAATTAAAAAAGCTTCCAGGACTGGAGAGCTTCAAAGGTGAATTCTACCAAACATATAAAGAAAAGCTAATATACATCCTTCTCAAACTATTTTTTAAAAAATTGAAGCAGATGAAACACTCTCAAATTCATTCTATGAGACGACCATTACCCTGATACCAAAACCAGACAAAGACACTATAAAAAAAGAAAATTACAGGCCAGTATCTTTGATGAATATAGATATAAAAATCCTTAACAAAATATTAGCAAACTGAATCCAACAATATATAAAAAGAATCATGTACTATGATCTAGTGGGATTTATTCCCAGGATGCAAGGATGGCCCAATATTTGCAAATCAATCAGTGTAATATGCCACATTAACAAAGGAAAGATGAAAAGTCACATGATCAACTCAACAGATACAGAAAAAGCATTTGACAAAATTCCAACATCCATTCATGATAAAAATTCTCATTAAAGTTTGTACAGAGAGAACTATATCTCAACATAACAAAGGCCATTTTTGACAAACCCATTTTTGTGTATGATTTTGTGTATAATATCATGTACAACAGTGAAAAGCTGAAAGCCTTTCCTCTAAATCCAGGAACAAGACAAAGATGCCCACTCTAGCCATTTCTATTTAACATAGAATTGGAAGTCCTAGTCACAGTAATCAGACAAGAAAAAGAAATAAAAAGCATCTAAATTGAAAGGAAAAAGTAAAACAGACTATTTGCAGGTGACATGATAATTTATGTAGAAAACTCTAAAGTCTTAACCTAAAAACTATTACAACTGATAATGAATTCAGTAAAGTTGCAGGATACAAGATTAACATACAGAAATCTGTTGCATTTCTATATACTAATAATGAACTATCAGACAAAGAAAGTAAAAAAAAAATCCTGATTTAAATTGCATCAAAATGAATAAAATATCTAGGAATAAACTTAACCAAGAAGGTGAAAGATCTATACTCTGAAAACTATAAAACACTAATGAAGGAAATTGAATATGATACAAGGAAATGAAAAGGTATCCTGTGTTCACAGATTAGGAAAAGTAAAATTGTTAAAATGTCCATACTACCCACAGCAATCTACAGATTTAATATGACAGCTATCAAAATACCTGTGACATTTTTTCACAGAAGTGGATCAAATAATCCTAAAATTTATATGGAACCACAAAACACTCCGAATTGCCAAAGCAATCTTGAGAAAAAAGAACCATGCTGGAAATATCACCCTCCATGATTTCCAACAATACTGCAAAGCCACAGTACTCAGAACAGTATGGTACATCCACAAATACAGACACATAGATCAATGGAACAGAACAGAGAGCCCAGAAATAATCGCATGCACCTATGATCAATTTACCTATGACACAGGAGGCAAGAATATACAATGGAAAAAAGACAGTCTCTTCAATAAGTGGTGTTGGGAAAATTGGAGAGCTACATGTAAAACAAGAATAGAACATTCTCTCACATCATATACAAAAATAAACCCAAAATGGATTAAAGACCTAAATGTAAGACTAGAAACCATAAAACTTCTAGAAGAGAACACAGGCAGAACACTCTTTGACATAAATTGTAACAACATTGTTTTTGGATCTGTCTCCTAAGGCAAAAGAAATAAAAGCAAAAATAAACAAATGGGACCTAATTAAACTTAAAAGGTTTTGCACAGAAAAAAAAAAATCAACAATGTGAAAAGGCAAATTATTGAATGGGAGAAAATACTTGCAAATGATATAACAGACAAGGGGTTAATATCCAAAATATAGAAACAGCTCATACAATTCAATAACAAAAAACTCACAATCAAAAAACAGGCAGAAGACCTGTATAGATATTTTTCCAAAGAAGACATATAGGTGGCTAACAGGCATATGAAAAGGTGCTCAATGATGCTAATTATTGGAAATATTCAAATCAAAACAACAATGAGAATCATTTCACACCTGTCAGAATGGCTATCATCAAAAAGTCTGCAAGTAACAAATGGTGGGGATGTGGAGAAAAGGGAGCCCTTGTATACTGTTGGTGGGAATATAAATTGATGCAGTCACTGTGGATGTTCCTCAAAAAACTAAAAATAGAATTACCATATGATCCATTGATTCCAATCCTGGGTATATATCCGGAAAAAATGAAAAGACTAATTCTGCACCCCAATGTTCCTAATAGCGTTATTTACAATGACCAAGATATGGAAACAACCAAAGTGTTCAACAGACAAACATATAAAGAAGATGTAACACACATACACACACACACACACACACACACACACACAATGGAATACTACTCAGCCATAAAAAGAATAAAATTCTGCCATTTGCAGCAATGTGGATGTAGGTAGAGAATATTATGCTTAGTGAAATGTCAGACACAGAAAGACAAATACTATATGATAATACTTATATGTGGAATCTATAAATAAAACAAACAAATGTATATAGCAAAACAGATTTACAGATATGGAAAACAAAGTAGTGGTTACCAGTGGCAAAAGGGAAAGGGAGAGGGGCAAGATTGGGGTATGGAGTTAAAAATACAAACTACTATGTATAAAAAACAGATAAACAACAAGGATATATGGTCCAGCACAGGGAATTATAGCCATTATTTTGTGATAACCTTTAATGGAGCATAATCTATAAAAATAGAATTATATTTTTATAGAATATGATATGAATATGCTGTACAACTGAAACCAATATAATATTATAAATTGTACTTCAATAAAAAAAGAAAAAAACAAAAACCTTTGTACATGTCACTACATTAAAACAGAATTAAATTTTAAAAAGAGTAACTGTTACAGACGGAGTATTTGTGTCCTTCCAAAATTCATGTTGAAGCTCTAACACCCAATGTGATGTTATTTGGAGGTGGAGCCTTTGGGAGATAATTAGGTTTAGAGGAGGTCAGGAGAGGGTGCTCTCATGATGGGATTAGTGTCCTTATAAAAAGAAGAATCCAAGCTCCCTCTCTCTCTGCCATGTAAGGACACAGTGAGAAGGCAGAACCCAAGAAGAGAGCTCTCACCAGAACCTGACCATGGTGGCACCCTAATCTCGGACTTTATGTCTCAGGAACTGTGAAAAAGAAATTTCTGTTTTTAAACCATCTCATCTACGGCATTTTGTTATGGCATCCTAAGCTGACTAATATAGTAACTAACATTTTTTTCCCAAATGAAGGAATGATCCTTATAAGAATGGCAATTCTTATAAGACCAATTGATTGGCCTTTCTTTTTTCCCTCAACTTTTAAGAGTTATCAATCCATTTTCCTCTACAAGTCCTACTAGCTCATCTTTCTCTTTTAGTATCTTTCGAGACTGGATATATTCTGGATTACTACTTACTTGCAAAGCATGCACCCAACACATTCTCTTTAAATTCAGTCCTTCACATTTTTCACTTCCTGATCTTTACCTTACCATCTCAAAAATAACAATGTCAACATTTTATAAATCAGTCTTTATTCAACTATAAACTGAAAATATGGAACTATTATTGTCATTATATTCCTTTTTCAAAAGATTAAATTAATTATAATAAAATATGAATGAAATATCCTACCTCATTACCCAGGAACAAGATTTATATTAGTCCCAGTGAGATTCGGACCCCACAACACATGTTCCATCATCAATCATTACCTTGCTCCCTGCCATCTTGAATATTTCCCTATTCACTTCTCTGGCTCCTTCTTTCTTCTTCCTAGATGTGAAGAGAGGACCTCATGCCCATAAAAATATTCCTTCACTGATTACTCCTGCAGTTATCAACCCTCTTTCCCTCCCTTTTGCTACCAAATTCACAGAAGGAAAAACACAGAGAGATACTAGTCAACCTTTGATGACTTTCTTCTTCCCTTACTCACTTCTTCAATCCCCCAATCTGACTTGCACTCACACCACCCTGCTGAAAATCTCTCACAAAGACGACCATGAACACCAAATTGCCAAACAATTGATCAACTCTCAATTTACATGTTATTTGATCTTTCTATTTCTTGTGGCAATTTAACCACATTCTCTTGAAAGCCACTAATTTGCTTCAAGGTCACTGGATAGCTGTCAAGTTTCCCACCAGCTCTGCTGACTGCCTCTTCCCTATTTCCTAAATGTGGACATAAACCAAGCAAATTTTTGTCATCAATCCTCGTATCTTTTCTTGCTTTAAACAATCCTATCCTGAACTAATCACTGCAACAGACTCAATCAATCCACATCCTTAGGAGACCTCTCTGGTGACCTATGGTTCCTTCAGACTTTGTTAAGGTTGAAGTCTACTTATGCTCCTGGTCACATGGCCAGCCCTTGTTTCAGTTCCTCCACCTCCACCCTTGAAAATTTGGTGAGGTTCTTCCAGGGAGTTTTATGCATTTACTTCCCATGCAGGTTTTTCCATTTGTGCTTGGGATTCCCAGCTGATGGTTGCTTTCCTCAGCCTGGTCCTCCCTGTACTATATATGGTGCATAGACCTCACTCTTTTGACCTCTGCGGGAAATCTTTCCCATTTTTCAGGGTGGATACAGGTTGTGTGTTTGTGTTTGTGTGTATGTGTGTGCGTGGGTATGTTCAGTGAGCATCTGGAAGGGAGAGAGCAAAATATGTGGGCTCAAATAGCCATTCTGAATTGAAACTCCACCTCTTACTTTCCCACCACCCTACTTTTACCTGACATTTGTATTAATTCCACAGCCACTAAATCAGTGTTTCTCAAACCACCTGTATCATACTCTTCCAGCGTGGTGTTTATTAAACTGCATTTTCCTGCATTTTAAATCCATTTCTACTCAAATTCTCAGGGGTTGGGGTCCCATTGTGAAGCAATCCCAGGATATTATAACAAGCTTCTCCAAGAGATTCTGACATACACTAAAGATGGAGAACCACAGCACCAGACAAGAGGGGAGAGCACTCAAGGTCTGCACATGCCTTAATGTTCAGAAAGTTCCAGCACATGACTAACTGGTTCTTCCTAAAACATGAGCTGAACCTCACATCGGCCCTTCAATGCAAACATTTTTCATTGCTACCAGCAACAGAATAAAGCCTCGTATCCTCATCAGTTTGTCATTTAAAGTGTTCCACAATCTGACTCTCAATCTACCATTCCAGCCTTATCATCAGTTACTTGGTGACACAAACCTTATGTTCATGTTTTATCTGTGATTTAGAAGCACTGGTTAACATTCATAAGAAAGTACTACAGACAGCATTCACATAATAGTTTCCAATTTGGCTGAACACCAAAAATGTTCTGTAAGATTCAAGAATTCACAAAAAAGCAATGAGTAAGTAAATGTAAACAAAATGCTCTTAGAAGGATGCTTTGTAACCAAAGCCTGAATATCTTTCAACCGGGGAATGTACTTGCTTAAGTGAGATTCAAATAAAGAATTAAAATAATCCTTACAGGCCTTTGCCCTGCTGGACTGTTTGAAGTTTGGAATTAGGATGTCCTCTGGGTCTAGATTATCTGGATTCAAATCCCAGCTTCTTCACTGACCTCGAACAATTTACTTAATCTATTTGTATCAGTTTCTTCACTTGTAATGTGGGCAAAATAGGAGGATTTACCTCATTAGGTTGTTTGGGGGAATTAATGAGTTAATATAGATAAAGCACATAGGACCTTACCTAACACACATAAATATATGTGATATAATCATACAAATACACAGACACATGCAAAAGTATCAATGAGTCGGAGAAATACTAAACAACTTTATATTTAAGAAGTTTGAAATACTTCGGGTAACTTCAGATATAAATAAAAAGATCTGGACTTGGGAAAAGTTTAGTCTTTGGTCATATACAGAGAGATTTGGATGTTATCAATATGTAAATGGGACTCAAAGCCACAGATTTATATGATCTCACCCTGAGAAAAGATGTAAAGAAAGAGAATAGGAGAAACTTTGAGACAGAAGCTAAAAATAGGACCTTTAGGCAGACTCAAAGTTTAGTGGCTATCTTGTTTACTGGACTTGGCATTTAATTAATTATGACAAGCCTTATTTCTGGGTATAAAAGAATAATATACAAGCCCAGAAACTCTTCAATTTTCTTAGAGAAAATAACATTGTTATGTATCCCAGTGGTGATACATAGCATAGAGCCATTAAAATTATTTACTCTCACTTTTTAACTGCTTGTCAAAATTGTTCCCTAGTATGTCCATCTCATTAGAACAAATTCATGTTTTCAAAACAAGCATTAAAACAGAACTGATGGTACTTAATGGGGAGCACTAATGTACTAACAGGAGAGGTGGTGTGTCTGAGTAACTCCAGGTAGGAGTTAATGTCTATAAATTTCAGGTACCTATGAAGGACATTAGCCCTGGGCTCACAAAGTGAGGTGGCCCATTTGCCAGGAGGGCAGGGCCCAGAAACCAGGTCTGCTGTACAAAGGGGCTAGCAATGCAAGGACTGCTCCTCAGAACCAAAAGAAGGTATGGACAATGGGTGACCTGTAGTACCAGACCCGTGAGCTGCTAAAGGGTGTTGCTCTCTAAAGTCACTCTTCTGCTGAGGAAATGTGGAGATGAACCCTGCAGGAGTCTTCACTCACAGGCAGTCTGTGTTAGGTAGGCAGCTGGGTCTTGGAGATCTGGCTTGGCCCATAAAGTTGTCCAGTTTCCCAGAGAGCACCGTGGCCCTGACTAGGCATTATGGTCTGCATCCCGGTCAGCTGGAAGTTCTATTCCTGTACCTTCCCACTTCACAAAACTAGTTGAGTTGTCTAGTGATTGCTTCTACCCACTTCTGAGGGATGAGGAGTAAGATGCATTTAAAGGCCCTGGAAAGGCAGGAAAGTGCTTGACAGATGTTAGTTTGAAAGAAAGTATTTTCAACTCACAGCATCATCTCAGGGTCAAAGTGTCACTTGATGTTCAGTGACCATGGAAAAGAAGGAATGGGCATTAGACACATGAGGAGATTGTCCATATTTTTCTTAGATAAACATATCAAATGGCAGGGGAAAAATGGATTTCCAGTCCCATGTGACATTTCTGATTTTTCTCTGAAGCCACTCTGTCAGCATTTGAATTTTACCACAAAAGAAAATTTGGCTAAGGAAAAGTTCTAAAACATTCCAAATAAATTAAGTAATGTGCCCACAACAAAGTAATAGCCCATTGTTCTCTTTCACCTTAATAACTAAAAGATAAAACTAAAGCATTATCATTTAATATCCCAAAGCAAATCATCAGATTCTCTAATTCCCATAATGATGCAATATGCTTATCAAAATTTTCAGCATTGCACTGAACCATATAATGAGATTATTGGGTCTGATTGGCCCCAATATCTTTTTTAAAACATTCTAATGGATGTAATATTTTAATTCTGTGATATAGATAAACTGGTATATGGGTTTTTTCAACTATTTGTGATTGTTTTAATATAATGCTTCCTCCCAACCTCAACTTTCTAAGCACTCAGGGCTTTCTGAGATTATTTCTTAAAATCTTTAAACCCTCAGAGCTGTCCAGAAATCTTACTGCATTTTCCTAGTTCATTCATTCTCCTACCCAAAGGTGATTATTTCACACTCTCTTTAAGCTTTCAACAGTTTCCTGCCTATTCTCATGTTCAGTTGACAGTTTGATTACTATTACACTGAAAAAAATTATAGCAAAATAGAAAATAATTTCCTCTGTTTTCTCCATCACATTTACCAAACCCTCCATTTATATATCAAATCCCCTCCCCTTTCACCTGCTCAAGAATATTTCTCCAGTTATTACCCTCTCTCTTGCATCACTAATTCACTTCTATGAATTATTCCAATCAACATAAAATCCCATTTAGGTTTCCAGCTGTCTCAATTCTTTGTCTTCTTTAGAGCAAAACTCCTCAGAAGAGTTGTCCAGACTCATGATCTTCACTTCCTCTCTTTCCACCTGTTTTTGAATCCATTCCCACCATGCTTTCATCTTCAGCACTCCACTGAAACAGCTCTTATCAAGGTCACCCAAGACCTCCTCAATGCTAAATACATCAGTCAATACCCAGTTGTCACTCAAGTAATAAGGAACACTCAGCAATTAATCACTTCTTCCTTTTTGAAACACTGTCTTCACTTGACTTCCAAAACTTCCCTCATTCTAAGTTGTCTTCCTGCCTTGCCAGCTGCTGCTTCTCAATATCCTTTCCTGTATCCTTCTCAGGTCCCCAACCTCAGTACATCGAATTGGTTTCTCTTGTTTTTCTCCAGCAACTCCTTAACTTTAAAATCATCAAAACTCAAATTACATTTGTAAACCAGACCTGAACTCCAGACTCATGTAACCAATTGTCTACCCAACTATTCCACTAATATGCCTGAATGTGTATACCAAATTTAAAATGGAAATCCTGATCTCCCCCTTTTCATCTCAGTAAATAAAAACGCTATATAGTTTCTCAGATCAGGATTCATATAGCCATCCTTGACTTCTTTCTTTCAGGCACCTGACATCAATCCATCAGCAAATCTTGTCAACTCTACTATTAAAATATATCTAGATCTTGTCTGTCTTACTAAAAACACAACTATCACGCTGGTCCAAGCCATTATTATCCTCCATCTGGAATAATGCATTTTTCTCCTGTACAGATACTACTGGTACTCTGTCCAGATCCCCTTTACTGGGCAGGTGCACTCATCTTCCAGATGTTATGAGTATTGATTGCTAAACAGCTCATAGCTGCATCTCCAGAGAATTGTCTTTGGAAGCCCAGTGATCTACTGATACAGGGATACAAAGCTGGCCTCTTATCTCAAAGTGGAATATTTTGTGGTGCCATTCATATTCCAGAGATCCCCCTCCAGATTAGATCGCCTTCTAGTTTGGCTTAGGTGAAGGCTGGGTTTAAATGAAGATAAATTTTTGCTTAATTTCTCCCCATGCCTCATCCTGCTGCCCTCGCTTCTTAGTAGGTTTCTCCTAAGAGTACTCCCATAGTCAATCACTTCCATGATAATCTCCATCTCAGTCTCTGCTTCTGTGGAACCTAATCTAAGATATCTTCTAACTGGTCTTTGAATTTTCCCTGCTATTTTCTATTCTCAACAGTGCACCATGTGATCCCAATAAATCTTACAGGGAGATTGTGTCATTCTGGATGATACTTTCCAATGGTCTTCCATTGCACTCACAGTTAAAGCGAAATCTTCTGCAATGACTATTCAGTCCTACATGATCTCTCTGATCTGCTCTCTGAATAACTCTTTATATATATGTATATATATAATACACACAAATACATATGTATGTAAATATATATAATTGTATATACATATATATATACACATACAATTAGATAGATATAGATAGAGTTGCATTTATATCTACATCTATATCTGCATTCATCTGGTTTCTTACCTATCTTTGAGAATTTGAACTCTTTGAAAGCAGAAACTATCTACCCACACTGATACATTTCCAATATCTAGAAGAATTTTTGGCACATAGTGGAAATCAAAATGTTTGTTGAATTAATGAATCATCTAGTTTACCCTCTTTGGTGCTGTCCTTATCCTGGTTTCCCTGTCAATGTCCAAATGTAAAACAAAATTTTATTTATGGCAAAGATAAGTGCTAAGAATTGAATGTTAAAGACCATCCAAATAAGAAAATGAGGGCTGTGCTTTTTTTTTTTTTTTTTTTTTTTTGCTATTTTGAGCTAAAATTCTCCCTTAATATCTCAAAGATCCTAGCCTGAGAGAAGCAACAGTTTGAGAAAGGGAAATAATTGGAGACATGGTTCTTTTGTGTTAAATAGGCCTTTGATCATGATTTTCCATTCATTAGCTTCAGAAGATTAGGTGTCTAAGTTAATAAAGCATCAAGCATATCTTAAATTGTAATACATCTTCAACATTTGACTCAAAGAGTGAATTGCATCTGTCTGATCATATAGACACCCTGGGGTTTGCCACAAAAAATTTATAACTATCCCAAATTTAGCTATCTTCGAAAAATAAAACCAAATTTAAGCCTGAGGTCAGTAATACAAGTCATAGATGCCAAAACAATACCTTAAATACCAAACAGAAAAGATTTTACTTCTATTCTATCATACTTTTCTTATTTTTAACAGTAAGCACTAAAAATTACATAGAATTTTTATTATACAAATAGTTAATATGTATTTACTACTCCTACCAAATCCCTACTCCTTTAGAAACAGATGGTTAAAGAAGTGAAATAGGAATAAATTAACTTGATATCTTCAAGACAGTCTCAATCTATCAGTAAAAACTGTGCTTCTAAATAGCAACCTTATGTGTCTGAAACAAAATGGCACTCTTGCAATTTTGATTAGGAATCAAAGTGGGTGGGCCAATAATGCCATTTTGTGAAGGATGTAATCAACTGAATATACTTAAATGCTAACCATTAACATCTAATTTAATTAAATAACTTTATTGTGGACTCACTCTGTACTAGATGACAGACTGCGTTGGGATTCAAAAAGGAGGAGCTATTGGAAAT
Source organism: Eubalaena glacialis (assembly GCF_028564815.1). NCBI lineage: Eukaryota > Metazoa > Chordata > Mammalia > Artiodactyla > Balaenidae > Eubalaena > Eubalaena glacialis. The sequence goes on from NC_083719.1 coordinate 47,179,147, forward strand.
AAAAATGTTTGTTGGATACAGACATTGTTCTACGTACTGCTAATGTAATGATGAGCACACAGATACTTTTCAGTAAATAAAAGAGATACTGACCATTTAATCATATACAAATGATTAGAATATCTAAGCAGTGAAAGAAATATATAGGGCTAACCAAAAACAAGACGAAAAGACAACCATCAGAATGGGAGAAAATATTTGCAAACGAATCAATGGACAAAGGATTAATCTCCAAAATATATAAACAGCTCATGCAGCTCCATATTAAAGAAACAAACAACCCAATCCAAAAATGGGCAGAAGACCTAAATAGACATTTCTCCAAAGAAGACATACAGATGGCCAAGAAGCACATGAAAAGATGCTCAACATCATTAATTATTAGAGAAATGCAAATCAAAATTACAATGAGGTATCGCCTCACACCAGTTAGAATGGGCATCATCAGAAAATCTACAAACAACAAATGCTGGAGAGGGTGTGGAGAAAAGGGAACCCTCTTGCACTGTTGGTGGGAATGTAAATTGATACAGCCACTATGGAGAACAGTATGGAGGTTCCTTCAAAAACTAAAAATAGAATTACCATACGACCCAGCAGTCCCACTACTGGGCATATACCCAGAGAAAACCACAATTCAAAAAGACACATACACCCCAATGTTCACTGCAGCACTATTTACAATAGCCAGGTCATGGAAGCAACCTAAATGCCCATCAACAGACGAATGGATAAAGAAGCTGTGGTACATAGATACAATGGAATATTACTTAGCCATAAAAAGGAATGAAATTGAGTCATTTGTTGAGACGTGGATGGATCTAGAGACTGTCATACAGAGTGAAGTAAGTCAGAAAGAGAAAAACAAATATCGTATATTAACGCATGTATGTGGAACCTAGAAAATGGTACAGATGAACCAGTTTGCAGGGCAGAAGTTGAGACACAGATGTAGAGAACAAACGTATGGACACCAAGGGGGGAAAACCGCGGTGGGGTGGGGATGGTGGTGTGCTGAATTGGGCGATTGGGATTGACATGTATACACTGATGTGTATAAAATTGATGACTAATAAGAACCTGCAGTATAAACAAACAAACAAACAAACAAAAAACAACTAATACTAAACTTTCTTTGGGTTATTTGTATGGAAATATGTTAATATAAATGTTTCAGACATTACATGAAATTTCTAAAAATCTTATATGTTCTGGTATAATGTTATAAGTCATAATTCTAGTTATTACTTTAAAATGTATATCTCAGAAATAACTAAATTTCCTTGAACTATCAAATCTTTAACCATGGTCATTTTTAAGTCTTTTGTCATTTACAGACAGTTCTGGGTGTACTCTGATGCTTTTGCAAATATGTTCCTATAAAAGGGTTTCATCTTCAAGGAATTCATGGAAAAGACTCTGACAAGTACAGGTTTCTGGTAACTGACTATACTGCTGAACTGAATGAATAAGCATTTTCAGAACTCTAATGGAAAACTGATGAATTCATAAAAGTGCTAACAAAAGATCAAGATAAAAAAAAATTAATTATATGGGACTAAGTGAACTGATGAGGATGATTATAATTTTTGTGACTTTCTATTTGAATAACAAAAAAATCCCACAAGGACTCAGAGGCAAAAAATATACAAATCAATTTTCACTGCAAAGTAAAGGAGCTGTTACAGTGGAGGATTACTGGACTGAATGTCAATATTATGACATAGTATGAGTGTGTTTCGTGTTTGGTAATTGCAATCATTGTTGCTTTTGTTGTGGTCATCCATTTACAATGCTTGGTGTCAGTTTATTTATCTCTTGTAAAAATAAAATACAGTGTGTGTGTGTGTGAAAAAAAATAATAAAATAAAATAAAATAAAATAAAAATAAAATAAATAAGTAAACAATAAATTAAAAAAAAGAAAATTAGCCCCCCCACACACAAAAAAGAACAATAGACAGGCCTTTCCAATTGCAAACTCAAGGTTGCAAGTTTATAGACATATAGGCTCTCAAATCTCTAGAGGAAGATGTAGAAAAATAAAAACTTACTGAAGTAAAAAAAAAAAAGAAATATATAGGGCTACGATAGCGTAAAGTAGGGAGTCCTGACCTAGTCTAGCAGTTCAGAGAAGCCTTCTATAGTGAAGTGAATTCTCTAAGGTGAGAAGGATGAGGACAGGCTCAGTAAGTAAAGGAGAAAGAGAGATGGGAGCAAGTGTTCCTGAGAGACAGGAACAGAGTGTAAAATTAATGTAGGAGGAGCTCAGAGAGGGAGGCAGAGAATGCATCAGGACAAGGCAGAAGGAAGGCTAGATACAGAGTGTGATTCTGATTGCAGAGGACCTGGAGGACTACACTAAGGAGGTGTTAATAGTCTTGAAAACAATGGGAAACCATTAACAGGTTTTAAGATAAAAGCATATGATGAACAATAAGGTTAGATTTGTGTTTTGAAACAATGACTCTTACTGCAATGTGGACAATAGAGTAGATGGAGGGCAGCTTAGATAGGTTGGCACAGGTAAAGATAAAGAGAGAAGGATGGATTCAACAGATAACTGGAAGGTAAAATTGAGAGGTCTTAGTGATAGAATGCTTGTAGCAATGAAGAGAAGGGGTGAAGATAGATAATTGGATGAAGGTTGATATTCATATTTACAAGGTCCACAGGAGGAAAATATGGCATAGTGAGCAGGCAGTAAGAGGAGACCATGCCTTCAATTTTGGATATGTTGGATATAAAGTGGGATCTCAGTGGGCGATATTGACAAAGCAGTAGCATATACAGTTCAGAACCTCCAGAGAGCAAATGGGTTGAATATATAAATTAGTCAGGTTGGTATAAGTGATCATTGAAATCAGAGGCATGGAAAGTACAGGTTAAGAAAAAGGGGGGGATCTCGAATCAGGCTTGAGGAACTCCCAACACTTAACAGCCAAGTAGAAGTTAAAAGGGAGATAGAGAAGAGAACCCAGAGATGAAAGAAGAAAACCAGGAGACAGTTTTATAAATGACACCAAGGAAGAGGTGCTATGAGAACACAGAGGGAGGGAGAAACTACATCCAACTAGTAGATTGGGAAAGTCCCCACTTATTATCTGGCAATTTTTTTTTAAAAGATTTTTTTGATGTGGACCATTTTTAAAGTCTTTATTGAATTTGTTACAATATTGCTACTGTTGTATGTTTTGGTTTTTTGGCCGCAAACATGTGGGATCTTAGCTCCCCAACCAGGGATAGAACCCGCACCCACTGCATTGGAAGCCAAAGTCTTAGCCACTGGACGGCCAGGGATGTCCCTTATCTGGCCATTGGAAAAGATATGGAATAACACACACTAAGCCTCTGATATTGGAATAACTTATCCAAAACTATAACCCTGAGTCAATAACAATGACCTTGGCATAGATCAGTCAAGAAGTCTACTGAATAGTACTGTCCAGAAGAAACAGGCACATATTATTGTAATTATAATGTGATGTAACACACTTTTTTAAGGATTATAGAAAGGAATTAATTTGGTTATAGCACACTGTCATTTGACCAGAGAGAGGCAGAGAGTCAGCAAAATTCATTCCCTCTTCTCTGCGTTAACAGCTAGGCCATTTCCTCTTCATGGATGTGTGAATATAAGATGAGTGGAAGCAATGTAAGCCACTTCTGGGCCTGCTCATAGTAAACCTCTCTGGCTTCCCCATTCAGCTAGTGATGGGAGAGATGTTTGAAGCTTAAGAGGAAAAGGAAGCCAGAGATTCATAGGAAGAAATCTAGGTGTTTGAATGACCAGGCAGAAGACAGCCCACCAACCAGAAATATCAATTGACTGCATGCATGAGAGAGAAACTTCAATTGTTTTAGCCTCTGGAATTGGGGTTTTATCTGTTACAGAAGTATATATCAGTTACACTAACTAATACACTGAGGCTGACTACTTTGGAATCTACCCATGTGGTCAGCACTTATCTCACAGCCCACAATCACTTTTTATTCCTATCGATTTACTAAGATGAAATTTACCATATTTCATTGATATGGACAGAATGTTCAAAGTCAAAGGGCAGTTAATTTGCTTTTAAGCATTTTCTTAAATCTGAGTGGGTCAAAATAATTTAAAGTTTTCTTTTTCTGGGAAACAGTATACTTTTTTGAAGTAAATTATAGTTAAGCTACTCTCTTACCAGAAGAGGAAAACAACATTCCATTTTATTCCTTTGACTGACAGTTAATTAAAAAGCAAATTCTAATTTTGTCATCAATATTTGTGCTACAGTGATTTGAATAGTAATTAAGCAAAATATAGTTATCTCAAATTGAAAAGAAAATGGCAGATTTTTATATTATGTACTCTTTGCTTAGAAAGGTACAAAAATTCATTTGAAATACATATTTATATATAACAATATGCAAATGCTCATATGGCAGCTTGGCAAAGATGCTGGGGAATCTTTGGATTTTGCATATGCTTAATCATAACTTCTTTTTTAAGTCTCTGGAGGGGGGAAGAAAGTGCCAATAATGACACAGTGGTGGAACCTAAAAAGTTCTATAGGTGGAAAAGACAGGAAACAAAAAATATTGAATGCATGAGAGAAAGCATTACTAACAAGATTGAGATGTTTTCTGGGTTCTCAATATTTTTCAGGCTTAATTTCCATATCAAATCAGTAATTTGACTATTGTAATTTGATTTGTATCTCTCTTTCATCTAGGACCAGCTACATAATTTACAGGGCCCATCCAAGTGCAGGGCCCTATGTGAATGCCCAGGTTGAACAAACCAGGCCTGCCCTCAAGTCTCTCCCTCAAAAAAAAAAAAAAAAAAAAAAATTGCAAAATAACAGACCTGAGGCCAAGATTTTTGAAGTGTTACGAATGAAAACATTTGTTTGCAGCTTATTAGAGTTTTTGTGTTAACTGTGGCCATTTAGCAATGTTGTCCCACACGGACTCTAATATTCATATAAGACAGTGGTGTATAGGAAATCTCTGTACCTTCCTCTCAATATTGAGGTCACTAATAAAAGTCACAGCTGCCAAAAACTGTTAATGGTTTCCCATTTTTCTCAAGACTATTAACATCTCCTTAATGTAGTCCTCCAGGTCCTCTGCAATCAGAATCACACTTTGTATCTAGCCTTCTTTCTGCCTTGCTCTAAAAAATAAAGTCTACTTTTCAAAAATGTTTTTAAATTGTTTATTACTTATATGTCATCCTATTGCAGAAAGAATTTACATGTTGGATTTTGAACTAATTTAGACAGTTCCTTCCTTTATTATAAACACATGGTAAATTTAATTATAATTATCTTTCAGTGGAAAAAACAGAATTATTGCATTATAAATACTCAATTACCTAGTGGGGTTTAGGTAGGAATTAAAGCAAACTGGGCAATTATACTCATTCATTCATGCATTAGACATTTACTTAGGATACATAATATACCAAAGAGACACATGGAAAATAAAACTGATAAGGACTTTTGTCTCCTGAGGTAGGTTTATTCCTAGGTATTTTATTCTTTTTGTTGAAATGGTAAATGGGAGTGTTTCCTTAATTTCTCTTTCAGATTTTTCATCATTAGTGTATAGGAATGCAAGAGATTTCTGTGCATTAATTTTGTATCCTGCTACTTTACCAAATTCATTGATTAGTTCTAGTAGGTGGCATCTTCAGGATTCTCGACACTGATGAAAGAAATTAAAGATGATACAAACAGATGGAGAGATATACCATGTTCTTGGATTGGAAGAATCAACATTGTGAAAATGACTATACTACCCAAAGCAATCTACAGATTCATTGCAATCCCTATCAAACTACCAATGGCATTTTTCACAGAACTAGAACAAAAAATTTCACAATTTGTATGGAAACACAAAAGACCCCAAATAGCCAAAGCAATCTTCAGAAAGAAAAACAGAGCTGGAGGAATCAGGCTCCCTGAGTTCAAACTGTACTACAAAGCTACAGTAATCAAGACAGTATGGTACTGGCACAAAAACAGAAATATAGATCAATGGAACTGGATAGAAAGCCCAGAGATAAACCCACACATATATGGTCACCTTATTTTTGATAAAGGAGGCAAGAATATACAATGAAGAAAAGACAACTTCTTCAATAAGTGGTGCTGGGAAAACTGGACAGCTACATGTAAAAGAATGAAATTAGAACACTCCCTAACCCCATACACAAAAATAAACTCAAAATGGATTAAAGACTTAAATGTAAGGTCAGACACTATAAAACTCTTAGAGGAAAACATAGGCAGAACACTCTATGACATAAATCACAGCAAGATCCTTTTTGACCCACCTCCTAGAGAAATGGAAATAAAAACAAAAATAAACAAATGGGACCTGATGAAACTTAAAAGCTTTTGCACAGCAAAGGAAACCATAAATAAGATGAAAAGACAACCCTCAGAATGGGAGAAATTATTTGCAAATGAAGCAACTGACAAAGGATTAATCTCCAAAATTTACAAGTAGCTCGTGCAGCTCAATATCAAAAAACAAACAACCCAATCCAAAAATGGGCAGAAGACCTAAAGAGACATTTCTCCCAAGAAGATATACAGATTGCCAACAAACACATGAAAGAATGCTCAACATCATTAATCATTAGAGAAATGCAAATCAAAACTACAATGAGATATCATCTCACACTGGTCAGAATGGCCATCATCAAAAAATCTACAAACAATAAATGCTGGAGAGGGTGTGGAGAAAAGGGAACCCTCTTGCACTGTTGGTGGGAATGTAAATTGATACAGCCACTATGGAGAACAGTATGGAGGTCCTTAAAAAACTAAAAATAGAACTACCATACGACCCAGCAATCCCACTACTGGGCATATACCCTGAGAAAACCATAATTCAAAAGAGTCATGTACTAAAATGTTCATTGCAGCTCTATTTACAATAGCCAGGATATGGAAGCAACCTAAGTGTCCATCAACAGATGAATGGATAAAGAAGGTGTGGCACATGTATACAATGGAATATTACTCAGCCATAAAAAGAAACGAAATTGAGTTATTTGTAGTGAGGTGGATGGATCTAGAGTCTGCCATACAGAGTGAAGCAAGTCAGAAAGAGAAAAACAAATACAGTATGCTAACACATATATATGGAATCTTAAAAAAAAAACAATGGTCATGAAGAACCTAGGGGCAAGACGGGAATAAAGACACAGACCTACTAGAGAATGGACTTGAGGATACAGGGAGGGGGAAGGGTAAACTGGGACAAAGTAAGAGAGTGGCATGGACATATATACACTACCAAACGTAAAATAGATAGCTAGTGGGAAGCAGCCGCATAGCACAGGGAGATCAGCTTTGTGTTTTGTGACCACCTAGAGGGGTGGGATAGGGAGGGTGGGAGGGAGATGCAAGAGGGAGGAGATATGGGGATATATGTATATGTATAGCTGATTCACTTTGTTATAAAGCAGAAACTAACACACAATTGTAAAGCAATTATACTCCAATAAAAATGTTTAAAAAATTGATAAGGACATGGTTATTAAAAGAGCAATTTTTTATTCATAATATAAACATATCAAAGGCACAAATTTTAGTACTGGACAGTTCCTTATTTGATATATCAAGTAACTTTGTCTTCATAAAGAATGAATGCACTAACACAGTAAAGGCACTCTGAGACATATCTGTGTTGTCCAGAAGAAGTAGAAAGGGATTATACACTCCGTTCCAAACCATAGTGTCTTCCATTACCTCTTTCTTCAGGATGTGTTTGGCTTCTACCAGATGGTAAGTCAAAGAATAAAAGCTTCTCATGTTTCCCCATAAACAAGACATCAAAGTCCAATTTCTGGCTCTGCCACAAATTGTGTCACCTGGAGTAAGTCACCTAACTTCTCTGGGTTTTCAGTCCGCTAACATCTATCAGTTGAAAAGGATGGACTCTCAAAGATCTCTAATTATCTCACCTTTCCAATCAGCCCCCAAAATTACCACCAAAATAAACTTCAATCATGGGCTTTGGAGTCCCCCAGATTCGGGGTTTGAGGTCACACTGTACCACTTACTTGCAGCAAACTTTTGGCAAATCCCCAAACTTAAATTGTCTTATCTATAAAGTGAAGATAACTCCATGGAACTGTTATAAAGATTAAAGAACTAAAGAATAAATTGCTCCTAATCCAGTATTTGAAACCTAGTAAGCACTCAAAAGGTGTTAACTAATATGAGTTAGTATTATACTACAAAATTCTCAACATTTGGTATCCAGTAGCTAACTGAATATTTCCATTGACAGGTAGATCACTATTTCATGAGAAAGTGCTTTCCTTCCTTGGACAACTCAATTATAAAATATTTTCTTCCAATAAACTTAAATCTGACTCCTTGCAAGTATACATTCCATCATTTATTTTAAAGTGATTTTAAAGCTGGTGTCCACAAATAATTCAGGAAGTTGATAAATTTGGTTGGAAAACATAACATCTACATTTTCACTAAGTTCTAACTGAAAAATAACATTTCCTTCCATTATGAATATAGTCACCAAACCACAGTAGTTTGTATAACTTTGTCACTGATGGTAATCACAGATATTTTCTTATTAGAGTTGTTGTAAATATCTCAAAACAAAGTATGGTAGACATTAGACCTGCTAGATCTTGTTACCTGATGCATTAATCAAGATGTACAATAGCACTACAGAAAAATTTGTCTTAATATTTTGATAATTTAATTTCCTTTGTAATCCTATAATTATATTTTATACTTAAAAACCTCATATTGAGAAGGCATTCATAGGCTTACCCAGTCTTCCAAAGGGATCTAGGACACACACAAACACACACACACACATACAAGGTTAATAAGCTCTGTTCTAGAGGAAACTAGAATAATTTTATTCCCTTTCTCACTGATGAACCCCTCAACCATTGAAAGACAAATACCTGATTTTCAAATGCATTGTCTTTCTCTCTGCCTCTTTTAAGCATCTCTAATTGAGCATGTCCCCAGGCATGTACCATGGAATACTAGTCTGCAAGATTATCCAAGAAAGAAAAACAGTCCTCATTTGAAATGTGGGGAGGAAAAGGGGGGAAGGCATCAAATACCAGAAGTAGCAAGAGGAAGAAAAAAGAGAGTATGCAGCTGGAGAGAGAAGCAAAATTAAAATTATTTTTATGAAACAGAGCATGTCTGTGTCTGAGGAAAGAAGTAAAACAGCCACTGGAGAGTGAAATAGTCAAGAGAGTGGCAGGAAAGCCAATGATAGGAGGATCAGAGTCCTAGAAGAAGGGTCAGGGGATGAAGGGAGAATGTAAGTATTTTGAGGTGAATGGAAATTATTTCAGGACACTGGGGTAGGCCATTTCACTCCAGGTTTCCCTATGTCATCCCATCTTGGACATTTACAATGTATACTGATACATTAGACTCTGAGAAGTACTACCCAAAAGACACCTATCGAATTGCTTAACAACTCATCTTTCCAAATTTTGTTGACCACAGACTTTCCTCCTAATAATACTTGTTAATATACAAAGAGCTACTATTCTGCAGATTATACTGGAAAACTGCTCTAGCTTGCCAATGAGCAGGATACTCCACAGGTGGTCTGACTATTGTTAGTGCACAATGAACTTCTGATAACTTTCTGGTCTGAGCAAGAATATATCAACTAAAGTTGACTCTTTTTCTCTCACAGAAAGTTTCCATTTAGAGGATTTTAGACAGATTTATCACATTGATATTTCCCACTGAAAGATCAGATATATCAACATTGGTTCATCTAGTACTTGCAATTAACTATTCTTTTCCATGAGAACTGTAAACACAATGAGGTCCTTCTCATTCTGTACTCATGCTATTTCTTTCTTTGCATATTGTTCTTTGAACTAAATATTCACCTCCTCACTGAACTTAAGTATGTGTGTGTCCTTAAAATATGCATTCTGAAGTGCCTACAAATGTGAGCCCAACTTCACTAAACTATGCTATGTGCCTTCTGTAGCCAAGATTAAAACCACAAAAAATAATATTAGTATAAATGGTAAGAAAAATATACTAGTATAAAGTGCTATAAGTAACTGCTTCCAAGTATTAGTCATCACTATAATGTTGGCATCTACATTCACCCTGTTGTTTTTAATGGATCAAATAAAATTGTGTTCAGTATAGTAAAATTGTGTTCAGTATAGTAAAATTGTGCCATTAAGGGCTTTTTATGCTGAAAGCAGCATTATATTTTAACTCAGTAATTCCAACTCTGGAAATCAGCAATTCTATCCTAGTACAACTCTGCTCACTCAAGTATCTGCAATGAGATCTTGGAAGTTCTGATGGTTCTAGGATCCATATATTTATCCCTGAAGGTAGAAGTTTAAAACTCCAGAATGAGGAAGCTGCTGTTATACATTGCTGGAAGTTTCTCCATGATGTTTGGCTCCTTAAGTAGGAATACAGTTCAGCACTAAGCCAAAGGGTTTCTTAAATAGACCATTCATTCAAGGTAATTGAAGCTTAAGTTTATTACATGAAGGATTAGTCACAAAATGGCAATGGGACAGCCATCGGGTTTTTCTCAAGATACATGAAAGAAACAAACCAATGATGAAGTGCAATTTATAACTCTTTTAATGTACACATTCAAAGTTCTTAATAGGCAGCATTATACATTAATCATACATACTAGATTCAGTGAAAATCCCTTAAATAGCAAGGCTATTTTCAAGGGATATAATGCGGTTAGGTAAGTTTAAACCTATACAAGGACCACTGCCATTGACGTCTATAAAATTGCAGTGCCAGACTTACTGTTATGAAATATATGTAATGTCACAGAACACAAAAGCCCAGGAGAGAATAAATCAATCTAATAGCCATGCATGCAAGCATGTGGGCAGTGGAGAGAGGAGGAGGGGAAAAATAGGCTACTCACTGAAAACCTATATGGCGTTAGGTTCACCTAGGTCAACTTTTCTCAAACTGCAAACTCTTGAGGTGTTTCAAGCAAAAAATTTTCCAATAACATTGTTTCTTCTAAAAGATATTTAATGTATTTAACTAGACTTGTATATTATTCTCATGCAACAATTTGTATTGAAGAAATTGAGAGAAACCCAGGAAACTGCATGAATCATAAATGCATGAGGTAGAATCTAAATATCAACGTTTCAGTGTATCTAACCACTACTTTTACTGATATCCATAGGCTGACTCTTAATAATTATTGCTCTTTACTATGTAACCTTATTTCAGCTATTTTTGTCTTTTTATTTTCCCAATACAAATGAAAATGATTTAATCTGTTTAATATGTATTATTGTTTTGGTCCTATATTGAGTTAGAATATGAATTGTTTTTCACCATTCCTTGAAGCAACTAAGTTATCATAGGCCATTTATTTTGTTCTCTTTAATTGCTGGTGTTCTATCAATATGTAATTATTTAAAAAGCATTCCATATTCCACGTCAGAACGGCCATCATTAAACAGTCTACAAATAACAAATACTGGAGAGGGTGTGGAAAAAAGGAAACCTCCTACACTGTTGGTGGGAATGTAAATGGGTGCAGCCACTGTGGAGAACAGTATGGAGGTTCCTCAAAAAACTAAAAATAGAACTACCATATGACCCAGCAGTCCCACTTCTGGGCATATATCTGGCAAAAACTCTAATTCGAAAAGATACATGCACCCCAATGTTCATAGCAGCACTATTTACAACAGCCAAGATGTGGAAGCAACCTAAGTGTCCATCGACAGATGAATAGATAAAGAAGGTGTGGTACATATATATACAATAGAATACTATTCAGCCATAAAAAGAAGGAAATAATGCCATTTGCGGGAACATGGATGGACCTAGAGATTATCATACTAAGTGAAGTAAGTCAGAAAGAGAAAGACGAATGCCATATGATATCACTTATATGTGGAATCTAAAATATGACACAAGTAAGCTTATTTATGAAACAGAAACAGACTCACAGACATAGAACACAAATTTATGGTTACCAAAGGGAATAGTGGGGAGGGGGGAGCGATAAATTAGGAGTATGGGATTAGCATATACAGACTACTATATATAAAATAGATAAACAAAAAGATCCTACTCTATAGCACAGGAAACTATATTCAATATCTTGTAATAAACCATAATGGAAAATAATATGAAAAAGAATATATATATCTGAATCACTTTGCTCTATACCAGAAACTAACATAACATTGTAAATCAACTATATGTCAATAGAAAAAAAAAGTATTCCATGGTCAAATAAGTTTGGAAAACATGTACTCTGAACAAATTTTCCACTAATTTCTATCTCTACATGGTATATTCCAGAGTGGGGAGAGAATCATTGAATAATAGGATTTCCATGCTGGAAGAGACATGGGTATAGTTTCCCCACTCTACTTAAAGTGAAGCCTTGAGAGGTTAGGTGACTGGGCTCAGTCGATTTAGTAAGCTGGATGAAGGATGACTTCTAGTTTACAATTCTGGGTTGTTCTCCCTGATTCTTCTACTCCCTGATATCATAGAGATAGGAAGGAAGGAAGGAAGGAAGGAAGGAAGGAAGGAAGGAAGGAAGGAAGGAAGGAAGGAAGGAAGGAAGGAAGGGAGGGAGGGAGGGAGGGAGGGAGGGAAGAAAACGGGGGAGAGGGATGGAGGGAGAAAGGAAGGAAGAGAGAAAGGGAGAAAAAGAAAGGAAGAAAGAAATGATAGAATAGAAGGGTTGGCCTAGTAGTATTATTGCAGAACTGAAAGATTAAGTGAAATGTGTTTGCTATGAAACCGAAGTATTTAAAACACCATGAAACTCCATAAATAAGCAATTATGTAGAAGAGACATTAAGGGCTATGAAATATACCCTAGAGGTCAACTGTAGATCCTAATAAAGAATGGGATCATGGGGACCCAACATAGATTAGTGACTCATCATGAGCAAAAGCAAATTAAGCTTGAATTTTGATAATGGTTTAAAAATTAGTTAACTCTCAGTTAGAGGATTGTTTGGCTGTAAAAAACAGAACCCATTCATGCTTGCTTAAGCTGAAAGGAGGAATTTATTTAAAAGGCTATAGGATTATTTTATAGAACTCAAGGCTAGGGAAGCAATTAAGCCTCCTGTGAGATTTGAACCCACCCAGAAAGCTGTCAAGAATCAAGGCAGCTATACACTGTCTCCTTTTCCTCCCTGGAGCTCACAGTCTCTCATCTATGTATCCCCGGGCACATCAGTGTCACTCTCTTCCTTCTCTGAAAATCAGCCCTCTCATTTCAAGCCCCAGTAAAGAGAGAGTAGAATCAGTGTGTCCTAAATCCAAATTCCTCAGAGAGAGAATCTGTTCTTCTATCTTGGGCGATGTGGGGTGGTAAGAATGTAGTGTCAGGACCTCCTGTCCCCTCAGCAGCAACTACGAAAGGAGACCCTCTAGAATGTCATGATTAGGAGAGTCTGTAAAAAACATACCAGAGGCACAGAAAATAACCAGTGGCAAAGGAAGCATTTAGCTTCCTTAGGGCCAAACATCCCTTGGGAAGAGGTCAGCTACTGACCACAGGAAAAGTAAGAAGGCACAGAAATTAAACTGGGGGAGAGAATAAGAAGGAGGAATCCACGCTTGCCTCTTGGAAGATCACTGACTTGTGCCAGTCCTAAGGCTGCAGTCACAGCAGGCGTTGTTTTAGGACTCTAACATGAACCTAAGAAGCATGCAAACAGGGTAATAACCAGAGCTTGTTTAATCTCTTTATTCCTGGATCTGTTCTACCCAATCATAGTCACTCTGTTCAGAATTTCTTCTTACCGGCCTCCTGCCATGGCTACTTCTTGCTTTCCTGTGGACCTAGGACACAATTATAGTGAAAAAAGAAGGATTATCTGCAATGATTGCCACCAGGCAGACACGGCCTTAGAGAGAATCTAACCAATCCTGGTGTGCTAGAATAACACGTGCTTTCAAGTTGGAGAGGCCTTGGTCTGAATCCATGCCTAATGCTTAGAAGCTGTCTGACCTAAATCAATTTATCTAATTTGACTCCTGATTTCTCAAGATTACAAAGATTTCCTCAATGAGTTTTGGGGTAAATACATAGGATAATTTTAAATTATGATAATAATAATAATTATTATTACTATTACACCATCAAAACAATAATTGGACTTCTGACCTTTATCTCGTCTCCTAAACCTTGATTATAACTTCTGTAGCAAGTCATGAATATTGGGCCCTTTTATGACAATCATGTACATGAGTGCTTACATTGCAAAACATTACCATAAGAATTGTGTAAAAAACAAGAATTTATCAGTCACAGAACCCTGCCCACAAGGAAATTACAAAGATATAATGGACAATAAAACAAGTATGTAAACGAAGGAAAGAAGGAAGGAAGGAAGGAAGGAAAGAAGGAAGGAAGGAAGGAAGGAAGGAAGGAAGGGAGGGAGGGAGGGAGGGAGGGAAGGGAGGGAGGGAGGCGGGAGGGAGGAAGGGAGGGAGAGAGGAAGGAAAGATTTTATAAAAATTGGGCTTTTTCATACATGATCTTATTTACTCTTCACAAGCCATCTTTCAGGTAGGTATTATTATTCCCATTTTACAAATAAGTGAACAGAGACAGAGGGATTAAGGGGCTTTTGAGAAATATTTAAAAAGTGGTCCAGATAAAGTGTTGTAATGGGATCACAGTAGGAAACTATTGCTTTTAGCTGTGAGGGTCAGGGTTTTGGGAAGCAGATGAAATAAGAGCCTTCCATACTGGACAGGATGTGGACATTGGCAGAAATACCGGCAGGAGCAAGGGTCCTGATAGCAGAAAAATACATAGCCATATCTGAGGACTACTGAGCAGCTAGATCAGTTCCACAGAACTATGCACAAAGGGAATAGTCTCGCAAAACAGGTCTGGGGCCAGATGATGGAGAGCTTGAATGCCTGGCTTATGAGTTGTAATATTTCTGTGGGCAGTGGATAACCACTATAGGTGAGTGAAGACATTATGCCCTCAGATCTTTGGGCTAGAGGCTACATATAAGAAAAAATGAGGTGGAGCGCATATGACAATTACCAAGGCAAAGATAGTAAGAGTCTGATTTAGGATAGTAACCATGAAAACGGAGAAATGATGACGGTGTAAAAGGAAATCACAGAGATAGATTTAACAGATCTTGCATTTGATTGAAGAGTAAAGAGAGGAACCAGCCAAAGATGTCATGAATTTTAGAAATAAGGGGCTCTCACAGTAGCTGGGAGTGAACAAGGAATCAGACTCTTCTCGCTTCTGCTCTCTGGGTTTTCTCTTTAACAGGAGGCTAAATTTGAAGCTGCTTCTATACTAACAAAAATGAAGCATATTGTTTTCATAAACCTTTGTAAAATCTGTTGCATTCTCTGGTATGTTTGCAAATAACACCACAGTCTCCAGACAGTTTATATGCAGCATGCTTCACGTCACTAGCAGAGAGACATCACTAAAATAATATTCTATAACAAATGTATGATACATATAGCTGATTCACTTTGTTATATAGCAGAAAGTAGCACAACGTTGTAAAGCAATTATACTCCAACAAAGATGCTTAAAAAAAGAAGAAGAAGAAAAAAAAGAAAGCCTTAAATTTCCCTTTTCAAAAAAAAAAAACCAACACATGTATGAAGGTCACTTCTTAGAAGACTATTTTAAAAAGGGAAATACATTTGTTGAGAACTGCTAATAATCTGATACTTACTTAAACATTAGATGCACATATATTTTCATCCACTACTAGTTTGGGTTTATTATTCACCCTCAAGACACTTAGAACTGTGCTGTCAGCATCAACTGCACATTGGAATCACCTACAGAGCTTTAAAGAATGCTGATGCCTGAGTCCTAACCCCAGGACTCTGATGTAATTGACCTGGGAGCAGCCTGGAAATTGGGATTTTTTTAAAGCCCTCAAGGTTATTCTAATATGAAGCCTGGGTTGAGAACCATGGAACAATAAAAAAATAATAATCGTTTATGTTAGAGCTAATTAAGAAGCTTGCCCTGCCATCAGAAAAGATGATCAGCCACATTTATATAATTCATACACATATGATCCCAAATCAGTCTTTTCCTAACATTAAATAAGATATAGCATTAAATAAGAAAAATTTTATCCAGAAGGAGGGTTTGGTGGGCTGAGTGGTAAGAATTGGGAGAAGAAATGAATAATCAAGAAAGATGTGAAATACTCTGACTTCTGAAGCACTTTGTTTATTCTTCTGACTCAGCAGCGACCCTGGAATAGTACAGCAGTGAGAGCTCTTCTCTGTTCCTCACTGGATCCTCCGCAAACACTGAGTCGCTGACTGGCTCCCCCCGGAAGCAGATTCCAAGTTCCTCCACTCAGCATCCCAATGGCAGCTGCCCTCTCCAGGGTGCAAAGGCAAGACAAGGCTCTTGTACACATTAAAATTCAAAGAAAGTAGGGAGGAAGAGCTGGCTCTTGGTCCTGCTTCTTCATATTTGGGGGAATGCTGGAAGGAATGCTTATTTCCTGTCTCTTTTGTCTCCTGTCACACACAGACTAAAGCGCCAAATAACTCCATGGCTTAAGGCATTGCCAACAGAAATCCCATATTAAATGTGCCTGTTGCCTGGGAAGAGGAAAGCACTTCCTTCCCTTGCTCACCATTGCTAAAGAATAAACTGCTACCCTCCCTCTAGCAGGCAGGGCTGTGAGGGACCAGGACAAGGCATGCGGTGACGGCCATGGGGCACTGCGCAGTGAGATGAATCTCTGGCTGTTCTGAATTGCTCACCGTTATTCCATTAACAGGTTTTTTCTAGTTTCATTCTGGCCATCATGCATTTTATTACTTGTCCATTGAAGAGCCCTCTTCCCCAGTGTTCACAACGGGAATGCCATCCTTTCCTCAAATCCCATTTCATTTACTCATTTGCCCATTAGACCGCACCAACTTCCTCTCTCAGTTTTGGAATTGGGTATCTTTGCATTCATTATTCTTCCTTATCAGACCTCAGCACCTTAAGAGACAGAATTTTGCCTTTGTCCACATGTATACATCATACAGCACCAACTGTATACTTTTCATAAAACAGGCGTTCAAAAAATTTTATCAATGAATTAACTGAATCAATTGCAATATCATCACAGACTTCATGTATGACTGGAATTCTCCCAGTCTTGAAATAACTAACAAGTTTGGACATGAAAGGGGTAAAAGTTTCAAGAGTCTCCCCTGGAGTAGACATCTATTGAGACACTTAATTATTCCACATAAATAATGGACTCATATCTGAAAGCAAACATGAATATTCTCAGATAGCTTTACCTCATGGGATTACAGTTGTTCTATCACGACTCTTTAATAGTAGCATATGTTCTTTCCTGAAAAAGTATTTAAATAAGCTTGGTTTATGCAAGTCCCAGTAGTCACTCCTTATAATTGTAACACTGAAATCACTATAATTCTTGGTTTAAAGAAGCTAACATATTTTCAATCAGGGTGAGAAGAGGCCCATCACTTATCTCTGAGCCCTGCATATAGCACACTCAAGAATGATATCTCCATCTCCAGAGGCTGGCAAGCTGTATGTTTATTTTTGAGACCTTGATATAAACTACCTTTGCTTCCTGATTGCTGGGTAAGCTACAGGGAAGAGACTTTAATTACCGAAGTCCTCACCAGTTCTAATTTACTTAAGGGTCATTTCTACATTGCTTCCACTGCAATCCATGGAGTTTTAGCTTATTGGCAATTACTTTGCTTTTACTTCAAGAACCTCGTTTGACCCAAATCAACCTTGTTCCTATTTGAAAATGTCACAAAATTTGGAAAGGTGTTTGGAGAGTTCTAGTTTCCAGACATCCTGTCCCCCAAAGTAACTCACATAGAGTCTTTAGAGCTGGTACTCGGTATAGTTGGTGAAAGAACAAATGAATGAATGAATGAATGTTATTTACATTTTGCCAGCTGAAATAAATAAGATCGGAATTTGAGATATTTTGGCATTTGGTTCAGGAAAAATTACAACATCATGGAATTTAGTGTTGAAAAATCTCACTTGAAACTTATCTAAATATTATATCATGTAAATAAGATGTTCACTTGCTTTTTATTATTAGGTGTCTTTTGCTACGTATGTCCTCTCTTTCAACAAGAGTATAAATTATGGGGGAATTATGTTTATTGCTCAGCACAGAACTTTGTCCCTGGTAGTAGATGTTATATAAGTGAGTGTGGTTGATTGATCTACTTCCACATCATGCAGAATTTTGCCCTTGGACTCATGTTCCATCCCCCCCACCCCACCATCCCCCAGGTACAGCCTGCTGGATGGGTTGTGGTGTCCAAGATCAAATAGAGCCATTCGCACAAATGCCAAGGCCAGCCCACTGGGAAAATTGCAAAGTGGCAAAGAATGTCCTCACTGACCCTTTTCTTCACCATTTTCCCTTCTCCACCAAGTACTCTGTCATCCTCTACTCACTTCAGAAAGGAATCTGATTCACTCATTAATACAAAGTTGAATTATGAACTTAATATTACCCCTCACGTGGCTTCTACATTTTAAAAGTGGTCCAGGGCATCCCTGGTGGTGCAGTGGTTAAGAATCTGCCTGCCAATGCAGGGGACACAGGTTCGAGCCCTGGTCAGGGAAGATTCCACATGCCGCAGAGCAACTAATCCTGTGCACCACAACTACTGAGCCTGTGCTCTAGATCCTGTGAACCACAACTACTGAAGCCCGGGCCTAGAGCCTGTGCTCTGCAATAAGAGAAGCCACCACAATGAGAAGCCTGCGCACCTCAACAAAGACCCAATGCAGCCAAAAATAAATAAATTTATTAAAAAAAAAAAAAAAAGTGGTCCAAAGGAAAACACAACATTCAAGACAAAGAAAGGGCTACTGATAACATTATAAGCTCAGAGATTTACTTTAGTTATGGTAATGACTATGAGGTTGGGCTGACCCTAGAGGACAGTCACTCCTTCTCTGTATATATTTATTTCTCCGCATCAGTTGCCAATCAAAGAATCACCACAGCTCTCCTGTGTTCAGATACTCCACAGGCTGCCCTGAGCCCTACCTCACATAGGACAGGCATGAAGTTTGGAACCTCTATGTTCACTTAATGCAGCTCCCAGGTCTACTCCTTGAGAGCCAGCACAAGGTCATTGGCTGGAAATTAGCTTTTCTCTCAAAGACCCCACCAATCCTGGCCCCCAAGACTTACCAACCAGCTCCTTTTTGGCATTTTCTAGGATTCTGCCTCACCTGGGCTCTGGAACATTCCCTCCAGTTCTTTGGCCTTGCAACCTCTGTGAGAATGATCCCCATTCTTGAGCTCAGCTTCTTCTGCTCTGCTGTCAGTGCTCCCTGTTCAGGCTCACGGGAGGAACCCCACTTTCCCTTTATCTAAGGGCCAGTCTCAGTTCCTCTCTCCACTTGCTAGGGGGCCTGAGGTGTGCCTTCTTGAGGCCGGAAGCTCTGCAGGCACTGCACCCTCACCAGCTACCACTGCCACTGATCACAGGTGCTGCTTGTCATGGCCACTGCCACGTGGCCAGGACCTACATCAGCCCACTCCCTGTTTCGTAGACAAGTCTTGGATCCTCCCGGCACCAGTGAAAGGAAAAAGCCTCCTGCGCCACACACTCTGCCCTTTCTCAAAATGGCGCTTCTTTTCTTGCCTGAGGATTAGGGACTTTCCAGAGTAATTGGGAGTAAAATATTCATTTTCTTCGGGAAAACCCATTTCATCAATGGGTTTTGCCAGCATTGCCCATCCCGCCCATCAAAAAATAGTCCATCCCTGAAATATTTCCAAAAATCTGGATTTTTAAAATGTTTCCATAATCAAAATGCTATAGAATAGTGACTTTCAAGCATTCTGACTGCAAGTCACATTAAAAATTACATTTTATCTCTCAAGTAGTACATACAGACATAAAAATATACATACAGCTCTAAAAAAAATGCTAAACCAAAAAAGAAATTAAATACCTTATTATGTGTTATACTCTGAACTCTTAAATTCTATTTCATTTTAAAATACGATTGAATCTACTGATTGGTTGCACATTTCACTAATGAATGAGTCCCTACACAGTTTTAAAAGGCTGTTTTAGAAAAATGCCCTTGGCAGCCCAAGAACTGGGTCAGCTGGCTTCCTAATAAAGAAGGAACCACAACGGTAACAAGAAAATGATAACAATTGTTGCTGTAAAAGATTACGTTAGTAACTCCCATGATCACTGGCAAAGTATGAATTCTCTGATGAATTGATCATGTTCGGTGGAAATATAAGAAAGATTTACCCAGGAGATATTTGAAAGCCAGTACCTTGTAAAAGGAAACAAAGAAATCACTGAAAAGAAAACTTGTTTGCTTCTGTCCTGAGGTTGTTCCTTGCTGTGGGGATCACACAGGTCCCCAAGTGCTGGCTGTGAATGGGCCACACTGCACTATTTACCAACAGGAGGAAAGAAGTGCCTTGCATGTGCTTATTTCCAGCTCTAATTTCCCAGGATTAACAGGGAAGTTGGTATTTTACAAACATCATTTTTCACATACTCACTTTTCTTTTTATAGTGATGAGTCAAGATAATGTGCCTTAGGTATATGTTGCTATGTAACAAATTATCCCCAAACGTAGCAGCTTAAAACAACAAACATCTATTATCTCACACAATTTCTGAGGATGGTAAATGCAGGAGCAGCTTAGTTGGGTGGTTCGGGTGCAGCGTCTTTCAAGGGCTTGCAGTTAAGCGGCCAGTCATCTCAAGGCTCAGCGGGGCTGGAGAATCTTGCCACAGGCACTCACGTGGTTGCTGGCAGGCCTCGGATCCTTGCTGGCTGTTGGCAAGAGGCCTCCATGCCTTATCATGTTGGCTTCTTCCTGATTTGAAGAACACCTCTGAGTGTCTTCATGACTTGGGAAGACAAGTCATAACTGGCTTCCCCCCGTCTCTCTGATGACTCTCAGTGAGAAAACACCCAAGACAGAAGCCACAGTCTTCTATAACCTAATCTCAGAGGTGAAATACCATTACTTCTGCTGTATTCTGTTGGTCACAGAGATCAACCTTGGTACAATGTGAAAGGGGATCACTGGAGGCCATCTTAGAGGCTGGCTACAACAGAATGTTTCTCTAGATGCCTATTTTCGACGATGTAGCCAAATAATCTGATGTTCAAACGGCTATTTTATTGCCTCTCACCACCAAACAAGAGTCGCTACCACAAGAGTCACCACCATTTTTTTTCTGGAGAGGAGGGTATGGAGGGTAAAGCCTACAGATCCCTTTAAGTCTCTAATGAAAGCTGTGGGTATACTCCCCAGAAGAATGCACAGAGGAACCATTTCAATTTTGCACACCATTTCTTGGAGTTCAAGGATTTCCTGAAAACTTTCCACAGACCTCAGGTTCAGAAACAATGTCCCCAACAGTTACCTTCTTCCTGTAATCATTAAGCACAAGGACATGGCTGTTGTTGGGAGCTTATAGCAGGATGTACACATAAGTAATGACTGATAAGTTTGACTTCTAGAGTCAAACCCTAATGTACATTTGCGTTCAACCAGAAATTCAAAGGGCTTTGGATAGAACATAGCCATAGTTTGAGCCCCAAGGAGTCTTAGGGGTGTTGATTCTTTCTGGGCAAGTTAAAGACAGATGGAGGAATTTTGCTATGGAGAATCTTTACAAACAAAAATGCAGTGTTTCATCACGAGTGTTTGATGATACCTCAGAGTTATCTATGTTTAAAACTGTGGTCAATACAGTTGAGCCTAATCCGATTTTTGCTGTAAGCCTGTTTCCCTTCTTTTATTTTTCAGGGTTACATTTTGAAATCCAGACACTGACCCATGGCCACTCACCTTTAGCCTAACAGCTACTTTTATTGGGTTATAATCTTCCTTTCCCATTGAATGTAATTTTCAAGCATGTTGCTCAAATATTACTTTCCCCTTCCAACTGGTTGTCTAGAATATCTAGTAGATTCTATTTTCTGGTATCATTTAATAAAGCCTCTAAACAAAGAGTGAACGCTTTTAACCATACAAGGTCATGTGCCCTTCCTGTATATTCCCATGACACCCTATGTAGATCCTAGCAGAGTACACGGAAGAAGATAAACACAGGGTGCACCTTCCTATTTTAATTGCTCATTTATTTGTCTGTACTCCCACCACTCGTTATGAGCTCCATCAAGATAGAACTGCTTCTATCTTCTTCATCATTGTATCTCCAACACCTGCACCAATATTTGGCACATAGAAAGCATATCATATATATTGAATGAACTAAATAATATGCTAAATCCATAATTTTTATTCTATAGTGCTATATGAAAGGTGAAACTTACAGGGGTGGAATAAAATAGAAAAAGCTCTGGACTAGGCTGGAAAGCCTGCCTTTGATACACCTTAGCTGTGCAAACTAAGCTCTGTCTCTGAGTCTCAGTTTCCTCATCTGCAAAATGGCATAATACACAACCACATTATAGGATTTTGCCAAAGTCCAACAGGAAAATTCAGGTGGAAAATATTTTGTAAACTATAAAATATTAAAATCTGTCATGCATTATTACTGTTATTATAATTAAATATATAGTTCACAGAGATGCTAGATAACATGAAAAATTGGTGATAAGTTTTAAAAAGTGCCTCTCAGACAGACTCTATACTCAGTGGTGGAAGAGTGTCAGAAGGAATACTTCCACGAGGTGAATAAGCAGCCATTTCTATTCTGAAGGCTGAATTCTGTGCTCTCTGTCATTACAAATCCAGTTATTGATCTTGACAAGTGCAGAAAGTACTTTACAGAAAATAGATATGACAAGGTCCCTGACTACTAGGTTTGCATGTAAACAAAGGTAGAAGACTTGGCCTCAATAATAAAGCTGATACACCTCCTTCCTATCTTTTTCAACTATAACCCTGAGGGTTGGGAAAACTGTGAATACACAATAAAAGGTAACTAGGTAACCAGATGAGTTTGTTATCTCTATATATGTAGGAAAAAGTATGGGTGTATTCATGCCCCATAGCTCCTTATCATAAATGGGAACTTGGAAATAGTTCATGTAGACAGTTTGCTGGACACACTAGTGTTGACAAACAGAGACTTACGTTTCTAACCTTAAAACAATAATAAAATAACCATATAAGTTCTTACAATGTAGAGTCATTTGTCAATAATTCACAATCTGGATTATGTGATAACTCACCTTAGTTATTTAATAACTATATTGCTCTATTCCCTCTTTCAAAATATAAATTCCTTTCTCAATGTGAATGAGGAGATTGAGCAAATGATTAAACTCATAGAGAAAAAAACTTCAAAAATCTCTCTTCAAAGCAAAATATTTTCCCCTTCACTCTCTTATGTTAAAAACAAACCAAAACGAAACTCTACTCTTCCATCGTAAACATTTCAGGCGGAGGATTTAAGAGTTAATGCTTCCCATGGCATCATGAGATCACATCAGGAGACACTCTGGGGCTAAGTTTATATGATCAAAGTTATATAATAAGCAACATTGGAACCAAGATGGTGGAGTAGAAGGATGTGCTCTCACTCCCTCTTGTAAGAACACCAGAATCACAACTAGCTGCGGGACAATCATCAACAGGAAGACACTGGAACTCACCAAAAAATATACCCCACATCCAAAGACAAAGGAGAAGCCACAATGAGACGGTAGGCGGGGCGCAATCACAGCAAAATCAAATCCCATAACTGCTGGGTGGGTGACTCACAGACTGGAGAACACTTATACCACAGAAGTCCACCCACTGGAGTGAAGGTTCTAAGCCCTATGTCAGGCTTCCCAACCTGGGGGTCTGGCAATGGGAGGAGGAATTCCTAGAGAATCAGACTTTGAAGCCTAGTGGGGTTTGATTGCAGGACTTTGACAGGACTGGGAGAAACAGAGACTCCACTCTTGGAGGGCACACACAAAGTAGTATGCGCATCGGGACCCAGGGGAAGGACCAGTGAACCCAGGGGAGACTGAACCAGACCTACCTGCTAGTGTTGGAGGGTCTCCTGCAGAGGCGGGGGGTGGCTGTGGCTCACCGTGGGGACAAGGACACTGGCAGCAGAAGTTCTGGGAAGTATTCCTTGATGTGAGCCCTCCCAGAGTCTGCCATTAGCCCCACCAAAGAGCCCAGGTAGGCTCCAGTGTTGGGTTGTCTCAGGCCAAACAACCAACAGGGAGGGAACCCAGCCACACCCATCAGCAGTCAAGCAGATTAAAATTTTACTGAGCTCTGCCCACCAGAGCAACACCCCGTTCTACCCACCGCTAGTCCCTCCCATCCGGAAACTTGCACAAGCCTCTTAGATAGCCTCATCCACCAGAGGGCAGACAGCAGAAGCAAGAAGAACTACAATCCTGCAGCCTGTGGAACAAAAACCACATTCAAAGAAAGACAGACAAGATGAAAAGGCAGAGGGCTATGTACCAGATGAAGGAACAAGATAAAACCCCAGAAAAACAACCAAATGAAGTGGAGATAGGCAACCTTCCAGAAAAAGAATTCAGAATAATGATAGTGAAGATGATCCAGGACCTCGGAAAAAGAATGGACACAAAGATGCAGAAGATGCAAGAAATGTTTAACAAAGACCTAGAAGAATACAATACTGAATACTGAAATACAAATACAAATACAATACAATACTGAAATGAAAACTACACTAGAAGGAATCAATAGCAGAATAACTGAGGCAGAAGAACGGATAAGTGACCTGGAAGACAGAATGGTGGAATTCACTGCTGCAGAAAACAATAAAGAAAAAACAATGAAAACAAATGAAGACAGCCTAAGAGACCCCTGGGACAACACTAAATGCAACAACATTCGCATTATAGGGGTCCCAGAAAGAGAAGAGAGAGAGAAAGGACCCAAGAAAATATTTGAGGAGATTATAGTCGAAAACGTCCCTAACATGGGAAAGGAAATAGCCGCCCAACTCCATTAAGCACAGCGAGTCCCATACAGGATAAACCCAAGGAGAAACACGCCGAGACACATCGTAATCAAATTGGCAAAAATTAAAGACAAAGAAAAATTATTGAAAGCAGCAAGGGAAAAATGAAAAATAACATACAAAGGAACTCCCATAAGGTTAACAGCTGATTTCTCAGCAGAAACTCTATAAGCCAGAAGGGAGTGGCATGATATACTTAAAGTGATGAAAGGGAAGAACCTACAACCAAGGTTACTCTACCCAGCAAAGATCTCATTCAGATTTGATGGAGAAATCAAAAGCTTTATGGACAAGCAAAATCTAAGAGAATTCAGCACCACCAAACCAGCTCTACAACAAATGCTAAAGGAACTTCTCTAAGTGGGAAACACAAGAGAAGCAAAGGACCTACAAAAACAAACACAAAACAATTAAGAAAATGGTCATAGGAACATACATATTGATAATTACCTTAAATGTAAATGGATTAAATGCTCCAACCAAAAGACACAGGCTTGCTGAATGGATACAAAAACAAGACCCATATATATGCTGTCTACAAGAGACCCACTTCAGACTGAGGGACACATACAGACAGAAAGTGAGGGGATGGAAAAAGATATTCCATGTAAATGGAAATCAAAAGAAAGCTGGAGTAGCAATACTCATATCAGATAAAATAGACTTCAAAATAAAGAATGTTACAAGAGACAAGGAAGGACACTATATAATGATCAAGGGATCAATCCAAGAAGAAGATACAACAATTATAAATATATATGCACCCAACATAGGAGCACCTCAATACATAAGGCAACTGCTAACAGCTGTAAAGAGGAAATTGACAGTAACACAATAATAGTGGGGGACTTTAACACCTCACTTACACCAATGGACAGATCATCCAAAATGAAAATAAATAAGGAAACAGAAGCTTTAAATGACACAATAGACCAGATAGATTTAATTGATATTTATAGGACATTCCATCCAAAACCAGCAGATTACACTTTCTTCTCAAGTGCACATGGAACATTCTCCAGGATAGATCACATCTTGGGTCACAAATCAAGCCTCAGAAAATTTAAGAAAACTGAAATCATATCAAGCATCTTTTCTGACCACAACACTATGAGATTAGAAATGAATTACAGGGGAAAAAACGTAAAAAACACAAACATATGGAGGCTAAACAATACGTTACTAAATAACCAAGAGATCACTGAAGAAATCAGAGGAAATCAAAAAATACCTAGAGACAAATGACAATGAAAACACGACGATCCAAAACCTATGGGATGCAGCAAAAGTAGTTCTAAGATGGAAGTTTATAGCTATAGAAGCCTACCTCAAGAAACAAGAAAAATCTCAAATAAATAATCTAACCTTACACCTAAAGGAACTAGAGAAAGAAGAACAAACAAAACCCAAAGTTAGTAGAAGGAAAGAAAGCATAAAGATCAGAGCAGAAATAAATGAAATAGAAACAAAGAAAACAACAGCAAAGATCAATAAAACTAAATGCTGGGTCTTTGAGAAGATAAACAAAATTGATAAACCATTAGCCAGACTCATCAAGAAAAGAGGGAGAGGACTCAAATCAATTAAATTAGAAATGAAAAAGGAGAAGTTACAACAGACACCGCAGAAATACAAAGCATCCTAAGAGACTATTACAAGCAACTCTATGCCAATAAAATGGACAACCTGGAAGAAATGGACAAATTCTTAGAAAGGTATAACCTTACAAGACTGAACCAGGAAGAAATAGAAAATATGAACAGACCAATCACAAGTAATGAAATTGAAACTGTGATTAAAAATCTTCCAACAAACAAAAGTCCAGGACCAGTTGGCTTCACAGGTGAATTCTATCAAACATTTAGAGAAGAGCTAACACCCATCCTTCTCAAACTCTTCCAAAAAGTTGCAGAAGAAGGAACACTTCCAAACTCATTCTATGAGTCCACCATCACCCTGATGCCAAAACCAGACAAAGATACTACAAAAAAAGAAAATGACAGACCAATATCACTGATGAATATAGATGCAAAAATCCTCAACAAAATACTAGCAAACAGAATCCAACAACAAATTAAAAGGATCATACACCATGATCAAGTGGGATTTATCCCAGGGATGCAAGGAGTCTTCAATATACAGAAATCAATCAATGGGATACACCATATTAACAAATTGTAGAATAAAAACCATATGATCATCTCAATAGATGCAGAAAAAGCTTTTGGCAAACTTCAGCACCCATTTACAATAAAAGCTCTCCAGAAGGTGGGCATAGAGGGAACCTACCTCAACATAATAAAGACCATTACGACAAACCCACAGGAAACATCATTCTCAATGGTGAAAAACCAAAAGCATTTCCTCTAAGATCAGGAACAAGACAAGGATGTCCACTCTCACCACTATTATTCAACATAGTTTTGGAAGTCGTAGCCACGGCAATCAGAGAAGAAAAAGAAATAAAAGGAATACAAATTGGAAAAGAAGTAAAACTGTCACTGTTTGCAGATGACATGATACTATACATAGAGAATCCTAAAAATGCCACCAGAAAACTACTAGAGCTAAACAATGAATTGGGTAAAGTTGCAGGATACAAAATTAATGCACAGAAATCTCTTGCATTCCTATACATTAATGATGAAAAATCTGAAAGAGAAATTAAGGAAACACTCCCATTTACCACTGCAACAAAAAGAATAAAATATCTAGGAATAAACCTACCTACGGAGACAAAAGACCTGTATGCAGAAAACTATAAGACACTGCTGAAAGAAATTAAAGATGATACCAACAGATGGAGAGATATACCATGTTCTTGGATTGGAAGAATCAATATTGTGAAAATGACTGTACTACCCAAAGCAATCTACAGATTCAATGCAATCCCTATCAAATTACCAATGGCATTTTTTACGGAACTAGAACAAAAAATCTTGAAATTTGTATGGAGACCCAAAAGACCCCAAATAGCCAAAGCAGTCTTGAGGGAAAAAAACAGAGCGAGATGAATCAGATTCCCTGACTTCAGACTACACTACAAAGCTACAGTAATCAAGACAATATTGTACTGGCACAAAAACAGAAACATAGATCAATGGAACAAGATAGAAAGCCCAGAGAAAAACCCACGCACCTATGGTCAACTAACTAATCTATGACAAAGGAGGCAAGGATATACAATGGAGAAAAGACAGTCTCTTCAATAAGCGGTGCTGGGAAAACTGGACAGCTACATGTAAAAGAAGGAAATTAGAATACTTCCTAACACCATACACAAAAATAAACTCAAAATGGATTAGAGACCTAAATGTAAGACCGGACACTATAAAACTCTTAGAGGAAAACATAGGAAGAACACTCTTTGACATAAATCACAGCAAGATCTTTTTTGACCCACTTCCTAGAGTAATGGAAATAAAAACAAAAATAAACAAATGGGACCTAATGAAACTTCAAAGCTTTTGCACAGCAAAGGAAACCATAAACAAGATGAAAAGACAATCCTCAGAATGGGAGAAAATATTTGCAAACAAATCAATGGACAAAGGATTAATCTCCTAAATATATAAACAGCTCATGCAGCTCAATATTAAAAAAAATCCAAAAATGGGCAGAAGACCTAAATAGACATTTCTCCAAAGAAGACATACAGATGGCCAAGAAACACATGAAAAGCTGCTCAACATCACTAATTATTAGAGAATTGCAAATCAAAACTACAATGAGGTATCACCTCACACCAGTTAGAATGGGCTGCATCAGAAAATCTAGAAACAACAAATGCTGGAGAGGGTGTGGAGAAAAGGGAACCCTCTTGCACTGTTGGTGGGAATGTAAACTGATATAGCCACTATGGAGAACAGTATGGAGGTTCCTTAAAAAGCTAAAAATAGAATTACCATATGATCCAGCAATCCCACTACTGGGCATATACCCAGAGAAAACCACAATTCAAAAAGACACATGCACCCCAATGTTCATTGCAACACTATTTACAATAGCCAGGTCATGGAAGCAGCCTAAATGCCCATTGATAGACGAATGGATAAAGAAGATGTGGTACATATATACAATGGAATATTACTCAACCATAAAAAGGAACGAAATTGGGTCATTTGTTGAGACGTGGATGGATCTAGAGACTGTCATACAGAGTGAAGTAAGTCAGAAAGAGAAAAACAAATATTGTATATTAACGCATATATGTGGAACCTAGAACAATGGTACAGATGAACCGGTTTGCAGGGCTCAAATTGAGACACAGATGTAGAGAACAAATGTATGGACACCAAGGGGGGAAAGCCGCGGGGGGTGGGGGGTGGTGGTGGTGGTGTTATGAATTGGGCGATTGGGATTGACATATATACACTGATGTGTATAAAATTGATGACTAATAAGAACCTGCTGTATAAAAAAATAGAAAAAACCTATAAAAAATTATATAATAAGCTCAAAATCAAAATTTGGTGAGTTAATTGAAAAAAATGATAAAAATTCTTTTAACTTTCTATTGAAAAGTAACATACATACCAAAAAATGCACAAATCATAGGCACACACCTAAGTAAACTTTTACAAAGAGTACACCATACAATCAGCACCCAGATGAAAAAACAGAGTATTATCAACACCCTGAAAGTCCCCCACGTGCCCGTTTTCTAGTCATTAGCACGCCCCCATAACCATTCTCTTTATGGCTGGCACCAAAATATAGTTTTACTTATTTTTGCACTTAATGTAAATGGAATCAGACACCATGCACTTTTCTATGCCTGACAAACTTATATCTGGGAGAGTCATCAGTATTTTTTAACGTAGCTGTAATTCATTCATTCTCATGGCTGATTAGTATTACAATGGGTGAATATATTACAGTTTTGTCTTTGGTTCTTTTTTTAATGGAAAACTGGGTACTTTCCAGTTGTTGTCTATTATAAATAGTGCAACTATGAGCATTTTGGTGCAATTTTTTGATGAACATCTGCATGCAGCTATGTTTGGCACGTACCGTGGAGTGGAATTGCTGGGTCATAGGATATATGCACGTTCAGCTTTGAGTAAATACTTCCAAACAAATTTCCAAAGTGCATGTACCAATACACAACCTCACAGACAGTGACTGAGGGTTCTGGTTGTTCCACATTCTTGTCAATGCTAGGTATTGCCTTTTTTATTTTAGCAATTCTTGTAGGTGTGTGGTGGTATAGAAGTTTTGTTTTTCCTTGATGATTAGATTGAGCCCCTTTTCATATGTTTATTGACCTTTTGGATATCCTCTTTGGGGAAGTATCTCTTCGAGTCTTTTGTTTATTTTCCTAGTGGGATATCTGTCTCATTCTTATTGATTTACAGTAGTTCTTTACATATTCTGGATTCAAGTGTGGAGTAAGTTTTGTATTCTAAAATTATTAGTAAAAAAATGCAATGGCTCCATGACATGAATGGATTAAACAAAGAAAATAAAGTATTTGAAATTCACTTGATAAATATTTATCAAGCATATACTACATGACAGGCACTGTGCTAGCCTGCTTGGAAATGATTTACAACACCTAGACCTTTACATCAACAAATGATAGGACAGTAGATTATAACTGCAGAAGTTCAGGTAGAATTCATTTTCTTATTGCATCTTCCCTCCTATCTCAACACTGAATATCAAACAATTTCAAAGGCCTTCCACTTCTGAAGGTCTGAGAACCAGCCCAAGAATTAGAGCATGTTCTTGAACCAAATCCAATAGCTCATTCAGCTTTGAACTAAGTGAATCAAATGATAGGAAAGCCTTCTTATTAAATGTTGTGCTTTGGCCTGCTGCCCCAGTGTGCTGGCTGAGTTTCACAATCTCTGGTCAGTGACACAGATCATGAGAGAATGAGGAGCCTGTGTAGTCAAGCTGGTCAATTTAGGGGCTAGGAATGCTGGGGGCAGAGCCAGAATTGGAAATGTGCCTCACAATCCAGGAATCGAGGATTCAGCCTTCAAAGCTGCTAGAAAAAGAGGCTAGAAAGAACTTTTTGTCTAGAACCTGGATTAGCCACCACAAGACAGAACCATAGTCACTGTTGCTCCTACCACTTCCTGGAAGGTCCTGCTGCCTTCTAATACCATGTAGTATATATCCAGTTATTAAATCCAAGTTACTCCTTTCTTTTCATCGACCAGAATCCAAAGTTGAAAACATTTTTGATGGTTAAAAGGATATGCTAATATTCCTTAGACTTTAGATCTTCTTATTCCTTTAGTGGGCATTCCCCTAGAAGTCTCAGTGATTTGCTAAAATTTAATTTTACTTAGAAATTCTTAAGTTACATGCACATTCTTAGATAATAAAAGTAATACTAGTCTACATTAATTTCTTCATGAAAAGCCATAAGTCCATAGTATAAAACATAATCAGTTCTAGATTATCATCAGTCTAAAATAAAGATTTCTCAGTTATAAAAGTTTTGTTCCAGAAAACTTGGAAAATAAAAGTATAGAGAAATGTAAAACAAAATCACCTACAATTCTATCTGCCCCAGTCTCTGTTAATATTTTGGCAAAATTTCAACTCATTATTTCTATGTATGCTTTTAAAATAATATCATATATTCCTATTTTCATGCTGTTTTTAAAATTAACTTAAATTCATGGTCTCAGCTTTTCTGTGGTTTAAAAACTCTTAGTAAACCTAAATCTAATGTTTACATAGTATACCATGAGAGTGATGTATCATAATTTATTTAATGATTCCCTCTCCCTTGAGGCATTTAGGATTTTTAAACTAATTTCACTAAATCGGTAGTGTTGAGTAAAGACTTTTGTTCAACAAAGACTACTTTTTAATTTTGGATTTTTTTCCTAAATACATTCCTAGAATTAAAATATGGCATGGAGATATTTTTAAAGATACACATATTTACAATATACTTTCCAGCAAGATGTTTTCCAATTTTGTATGAATGTCTGTTTTACTTCACCCTAATGAGCATAGGATATACATGTTTTTGTGTACATATCACTCATTGATAGATGAACATTGTTTTTACTTTCATTGGTTTCTTGCAAAGCAGAGTATTTTTCAATTATTTATTAGCCACATGAATTTCCTTATTTCATTTATACATTCATTGTCCAAATGTTTATTGAACATCTACTAGGTGCCAGGAGTGTTCTAGGCTATAGAGAAACATCAGTGAACAAAGCAAATAAATTATCTGCCCTTATGAAGCTAGTGGGGAGAAACAATCCATAAAAGAAATTACCATAAAA
Organism: Eubalaena glacialis; assembly: GCF_028564815.1. Lineage (NCBI taxonomy): Eukaryota > Metazoa > Chordata > Mammalia > Artiodactyla > Balaenidae > Eubalaena > Eubalaena glacialis. Next base: position 47,211,406 of record NC_083719.1, read on the forward strand.
TGTGTCAGGTTGTGATTAGTACTACAAGGAAAAAATAAAGAAGATGAAGAGTTAGAGAATGAAGAGGGTGTTATTTTAGACAAGTGGTTAAGGATGAGTTCTCTCTAATGAAATAAAACAAAAATTATTTGTGAGTCTACTGGCCCATTTATAGGAGTTTTCTCTCTTAAATTGTGATTTAAAAAAAAGAAAGATCCCCTCAGAAAATTCTTGCTATTATCTGACTTTTGCCTCTGTACACCACTAATAAAAGCCAGTTTCCCCAGCAGAAATTGGGGACGACAAGGCATTTTGCTCTTCATTGTAACACCTTCTAACTCCCACCACCATGGCCACAGCTATACCTCCTCCAAGGATTGAGTTCCGTCTTGTGCAGGCTTGCAACAAGCACTGCACATGTGTTTCCTCACTAGCAGCTACCACATACCTACGGCACTGCTGTTACTGTTCAGATTTCACAAATGAGAGCAATTTAGAAGAGGCAAAGTCAGGAAACAATCAAGGTCTAAAATGGGTATAAAAGTAAAACTCTTCTGCATGAAATCTATATCCATCCATCTGCCATTCACATAACAACACCTATGGGAAAACTGACAAACGGCAGGGATTCCAAAGACATGGATTCTCTCCAGTAAGTTTGTCTGGTCGAGATTTTAAAACAGACAAACATGAACACAAATGTGTTTCTAGTATGAAGAAAAAACAAAATGGATATATAAACAATTCATAATTATGTCATAATCTCAGTTTCCATTAATTGTTTTTAAGCAGCTAAAATCTCCTTGAGGTAAAATAAATTAATGGAGAAGTCTGGAGTGGAGAAAACCAACTCACTAAAATTTCAACAACCCTTGTCTTCTCTCCTAGAAACACTTAATGGACAACATGATGTAATTCTAGTGGTAACAGCTATCCTTCATTGGCCATGTATAACATATCAGGCACCATGCTAAGCATTTTACTGTCATTATTTCATTTAATGTAATACAAACACACTGTATTAACAAATATTATATGACACAAACTTATGACAAAAATGACTGAATTAAAAGTTAACATATTATGATTAAAAAAAAGAAAGATAGTCAATCTCTACAGAATTTGGCACTAAACAAAATCAATATAAGATCTTAAGTTTCTTAGATTTTATTCCCTTTCTTCTCAGAAAGCATGATGATCCTTAACTACTGGGTCATCCAAACCTATATCACTGCTCCAAATACATTTAGCCTTTTCCCGTAAATAATAATGTGATATATTATTATTTGTTTACCCAGATATATGTATATTCAGATAATCTTAGCAAGTTGGCTTTAATCCTGACCACTAGATTCAGTTTTTCTCTGAATATATATAAACCAGACGGATTGAGACTCAATCCTATGAAGAAAAAAATGGTGTTAATTAACAGTACTAAACTCATAAGATTATTGTGAGAATTTCAAGAACTAATTACATGCTTAGCTGGGTGCCTAGTACATATCATATACTCAGTATTTATTTCAATATTTTCACTGTTAACTTAATTAGCACCATATACTACTTAACTGGGCAAAGCAGCCCAAACTTGATTCTCATCTCTCTCTTTCACCAGCTTCTTGGAAACTGAGGAAGAAGTTGTTAGGAGAATCTTATAGTGATGTTGATTACCATTTAAAATTATAGCAATGTACAAATCCAGTGTTCTCCCAAGTTTCTTTGTGCAAATGAGCATCATTTGAAACTTTAGAGATTCATAGCAAATTTAGTTACTCCTACATTTTATAATCCTCTAAAAAGCTCATGAAAATTTCCTGGGAATGTGGAATTGATAAAAAGGTAGAGCTCTGTGAGTTGCAGGGAATTTTAGCTACTTCAAACAAAAATACTAATAAGTATACACATGTTAGGGAAAGTCAGAAAACATTTTGCTGGACCACTCATTTATTCAAGTATTTATTGAATAGATTTCCTCATTAATTCTTCTTTTCTAAACTACCAAATTCCATTGCTTCATCTCATGAAAAGCTTCTTTGATCTGAAAGGTAAATTTCCAAATCTACTATTTCTCCTCTATCTTTGATAGTATAGCCCTATGGACTCTTATTTTTAAGAAAATACAGCACAAGTAACCAGGAATACTTCTCTCACCTACCTCTAGTATTCTTGCCTTCCTCTCCACATCTCTTATACTTTTCCCTAAATATAGATATTGACAAATGTAAGTATAAAGTCACTATTCTTTAAAGAGCTGGTTTGAAATTTTCCTAAGTTATTTTTTAAGTTCTATGCAAACAACTTAAATCTATAAGTGTGTCAATAAAAACACTTCAGAGCAGAGCCCAAGTAGCACTAGCAGTCAAAATTCATCATGATGTGCTTGGCACAGAAGGTTTTCTTAATGAATTATCCATTAAGTGTCAGGTAAATTAATTGGCATGGACTTTTCTAAAAGAAAGTAGAAGGAGAGGGAAATAGTTAAGCACCCAGGATGCTACAGGAAATCAATAGGCATTGAGAAGAGGGCTGCAGTAACTGCCATGGCTCCTTTCCTCTTTCTGGACTTTCATAAACTTGTTATTTTGCTCTCCCAACCTCACACACTTTACTTACTTTTCTGGGAAAGTATAATATATAAGTTGACTTCAGACTCCATTTTGGCTTTTGAATCCTAAATGGGAGTTTTATATTAAAATTAATACCTGAGTATTATATTACATTAACTTTATCACCCATATGCCCCTCCTTCCTCGCTGATAGAATTTTAAAAGAAACTAAGAGTCTGGCCACTTTTAGAGTTTGGACTCTATAAAAGGAAGGTATAATTTACCACTTACTTTCAGAGAAAAACATTGAGTACAAATCACTTCACTTGAAAATGCTGTTTTCCCACTCTTCAACTGCCCCACCTAATGGCAAGAGGCACAAATAGCAGCCATTTTCTTGATTCCATAGTTGAAGCAGCCCAACAATAATTTTCCTTATCTGGGCAAACTTGCAGCAGTCTTACAATTGAAACATAGCTCCTTCTCCCCTCCCCTTCACAGTCCTACACTCCACTCCAAGTCAATTACTAACAGATAGCCCAGGACAAAGAAATCACAAATAAGACCACTCACAATCCAACCGTAGCCAGCAAAAAGATATGGGTTAGAATTCATCACTACCACCTGTGAGTAAATTCAGGTACTGTTAAATCTATCTTCTTTTTAATTTATCTCTAATGACAATCTTCCTCACTAGAGATGAAGGGTGTAGTGAGGTTCACATGAGAGAACAGATGAAAGTGTTTAGCACATTCTTATTTTATTTATCGTTAGAGAGGACCACAGAAATCATCCACTATGCCCTGCCCCTAATTCACACAGGAGAACACTGAGGCACAATGAGGTCTAATGGTCATCCAGAAATCACATCCATCTTTAGTGATAGAATCCATGTCCTTGAGAAAGATCCAGCCTGCTGAACCCACCACCATTTTCTAATGAGTAAATCCTCCCAGTCTTCTACTATTAAGTAAAAAGCTGTATTATGTCCTTTAGAATGTTAGGGGAAAAAAGTGCAGGGGAGAATATTTTTAAGTTAAAACCTTAAGTTAAAACCAAAAAATAGAATATATACCCAACAAAATACAGCACAGTATTACAAAAGGGACTTCAACAAAATAGATTTACTCAGCATGTCCCACTTATGGCAGATTAGCACTGTGTAAAACTGATAATGCTTTCCAGAACCCAAGGCTAGGTGTCAATAACTGCAATTAACTATGATCCTTTGACAGGTTTTCCATTACTCCTCCACATCAACATAGAGTTGGCCTATTTGTCTCAGTAGCTGAGTTTGATCAGATTCTATTATATCTCTAAGGACCTTTTTAAAATCCATTGTTGGGTCTTGCTTTGCTTTGAGCCATTTGTTTTGTTGTTATGCTATTTGAGTTGTTCTGGGGATTGTGTGTGTGTGCGTATTTTTTATTTAGTTCTTGGTAGTAATAGTTGAGCTGCAGAATACCTGTCCTGAATTTGCCTCCCCAAAATACAATACAGATTTATCATTCTAAGAAGCAATGTTCATCCAACTGTGGTCCTTGGACTACATCCAAATCTTCTGGAGAATTGTTTAACTGTGGAGGTTCCTGACTTTCTCAGACAGACTGACCAAAGTCTCATGGGGTAAACTTTAATAATATGCATTTTTCCCGATGATTCAAATGCACATTACATTGTGAGAGACACTGCCAGGAGAATAAAAACAATGCCACCCAACCACAAAGGGCAAAGGAAGAAATTAATTTTCTGCTTCTCCCAGAAATCTCCACACTTGGAACCCTTTTCACTTGGTACTACAGACTGAGTTGGTAGAACTCCTTAAATTAATGAGAGGCTTTCCTAGCAGGATTTTCAATGATTTTTTCTTAGTCCCTGTCCTGAGAACAAATTACACAGAAACACAAACAGATGGTTTTCAGTTATCTGTTTTTTAAACAATCTAAGTAAATTGAAAAACACAATGTGTTGTTATCAAATAACAGCTGCACCAAAACCTACCAAACTGAAATTCAAGGTCATTTTGAAAGAAGGAAAGAGAGGTAAGAAGAAGGAAAAAGATGGGCGTAAGCATCTCTTTTTAATTCAAAGTCTGGGATAAACCCTGGGCTAGTTATATTGTTTCATCAACTGCTTTTTTTTCAGGTTTATAAAATGTCTAAGTGTGCTTACTTCTCCTTTCCATCATCATTCTCCCCATTCCTTCTATTTCTATCCCTCTTGTCTTGCCTATTTATTACTCTATATCTTTACCTCTTGAGAAATTTCTTGAGCCTACTTCTGCTTATTTTCTCACTGGGCAGGGTTAGAAATCATTCATTTCCTATGAGAAACTTGGTATCTTGAGTGGCCTTTTCTGGAATTCTTTGCTCTTTCTAATAGGAAATCCATCTTTATATTTACCCAAGTGCAGAAGCACATGTGGGTCTGATCCTATAGACAGAAAAAGCAGATGGACAAAGAACTGAGTGATCCCAAATTACACTATATCTATTCTCTTCTGATGATTATAATAATTGTTCTCCTCACTTCAGCTGCAGGGTGCTGGAAAGGGATGACAAGGGATGGAAATGCAAAGTAACTGACCATATTGAGACTCTGAAAAGATACCTCCTCTACTGAGTGTTGTATGTCCTTAGTAAGCAAGACTATAAGCTTATTTCTTGCAATTATTTTAAGGAGGAGCTATTTCTCATGTCCTCCCCAAGCCTTGAGATAAGCAGGAGAGGGGTAAGATTGGGGAAGAGAACATTGACACTGATCAGGAAAGAAGAAGAGAAGACGGGCCCCAGAGCACCTGCACTACCTTGATAGATATCTGGGCATAACGCAGAGGAGGAGAAGGTATTGGAGAGGAAAGCCTTCTAGCAGCAGCCACCTGGTAGAGCCTCATCTATTGGCTGAGGAAGGTTTTCCTAGAAATGAATGTATCATTTAATTATATTAACCTCAAAATGCCTCAAAGCTGTCTTTAATACCCATTAGTTTCCAAATAACCATTTATTCTCCAGTGTCTCCTATTATTCTTCTCCTTTGTAGTACTTCATTTTTAAAGAAAGTTATCATTTAATAAAAATACGTCTTCCCAAACTCAACATGGAGATGAATCAAGCAATGAGTTAAGAGATATCAACAATAAATTTATTCCTAAATTACAAAAAATAAAAATATTAAACATCAAGTAAAAAATAATACTAAATGTTCAAAAGAACAAAGTATTCAAAAGAAATCCTTTATTTACAAGTAACAGGCAGATCACCAAGAGACACGGGTTAGCACTTAAACCTCATTTTAAAATGGAATTTTTCAGGAGGCTGAGTGTAACCTCCCTTATGTGGCAAAACCAAAAAAACTAATGAAATCTGAAAGTCATTTTTCTTTTCTCCTTCTATTCAAAAAACTTCCACTTCCATTAAACAGATAGATTATTCAGTAAATGGTGCAAAAATAAGGGGATACCAGTTTAGAAAAAATATATGGCTGAATGTCTATGTCACTCCTTACATGCATTGATAAATACCTTGATTATAGAGAGGACAAAATACTAAAAGTTAAAAAATGAAAACACGTTCACAAAATGATTTAGTCAACAGGTAACTTATAGTCAAGGAAGATGTGATGAAAATGTTGGCTCACTTAGACTCTGCTGGGATTCTTAAGAAATTGTAGGAGGACATAAGCTATTTGACAGAACTCAGGGCCACAACCCAGTTGTTAATTAAAGGTGTCACTGGATGGTGCACAGGATTCATACCACAGAAGTTTGTGCTGTTGGGGCCAAAGCCCTGGGACCTAGATTTTCTAGATTTCAGGTTGCAAACCACCCTGCCTTCCTCCAGGTTGACTGGCAGTGACTGAAGTAAGGTGTGGGTAGAATCACACACAAAAGACTAACCAAAAACTCAAAAGATCTAACCAAGATTTACCAGAGTTAAAAGTAAAAGCTTGTGAAGAAGAGTGTTATCCTGGCTGGGGGTTTGGGGCAGAATTTCTGCTTGGCATGGTATCTACAGGAGGAAGAATTTGATGACTCAGTTTTTCCAACTCTATCATTCCTGTCTTTTCTGATCTCTCACTAGAAATAATCCATTGGCTCTTTTCTAACCAAAGTTCCCCCTTAGGCTCCACTCTCTCTCACAAGACATTATGGGTCTCTTCATGCCACCCATTCTTCTGGGGACCCCTCCTGAATAGGCAGTCCACTCCACTGTTTGTATGTATATATGTATATTTTTGTGTTAATACTTATTCACTAATATGGCTGTACCTCATGCAACATGATGACTGAAAAGAAGAAAAAAGAAGAATGATACATTTTCTCAGTTCACTCCATATAGCTTTTATTGTTGTACTTGTTATTACTACGGAATATGCCTTCTTTCCCTCTTCTGTACGATAACCAATCACAGTATGTGTAAGACAGCTCACCATGGAGGATTATTAATCTTTAAGAACTGTTTCAAACAGCTATCATTTCAGCATCTAATGCAATTGAAAGGAAATGAATTTGTTTGTCAAGTTTAGGGGAAAAAAGAAAACCATAAGAATGTTAGAAAACATGGGTGAAATTATCCATAATCTTGGAGTAGAAAAGCCTTGTTAAGCAAAATACAAAAATGAGGAAGCTGCAAAGGAAAAGATCAATTACCTTTTAACAACATAAAAGGCATACCTCCACTGCTTATTATTCAATTCCATCATAGGTTTATACAATACTTAGAAAAAAAAATCTCAAATTAATTAGCTCAATTTTTTTCAACTGAAACATTCAGTTACCATCCTAAATCCTTTTCCCTCACAAAGAACACAGGGATTCTTGGCTGGGGTTAGTTTCTGAGTCTATCTATGTGATAGAATTCATTGCTACTGTAGAACAGAGAAAGGGAAAAGCTGAGTAAAAGCAAGACATGAAGAAATGGGCCAGTTTTCTAACTCCATTTTTTAAAGAATTTATTCATTAATCCACCAGTCAGTTAACAAAAATATATTGTTTTCATTAAGTCCCCATGAGATCAGACATACCCATGCTGAGAGAGAGACAAGTAAAACACATTCCAAATCCAAATAAGTTATTTTGTTATCATCCAACCCTTTGTTCCCCTTCATTACTGCAGAGACAGATTCTAAAGAAATTGAGAGACTACAGTAACAAGAATAAAATAACCTATTTCATTAACTTCCATGCCTCTGGATTTTAACACAATTTTATTTCACTAATTCTTTGTGGACATGCAAATTATTTTTAGTTTGCACTATCCTACCTGAAAGACTAAAACTCAATTTCACATTTGTTTCACAGAAAACAGGTCACAGTTTTCACTCTATCTTCAGGTTTTTTCTTTCTTTACTGCTGCATTTTTACCTTATAAATTATACTGATCATGATTTTTCTCAGAGTCTAGTCTGGGTGACTTGGTAAAAATTTTTAAATTTCAGAAGAAAGAAAGTTTAAGTAGCAGTGAGGGGAAAGGAAATCTAGTATTTATTATGCAACTATTATATATGGTATGGTGCTGTGCTAGACATCTTAACATGCCTTATCTGTTTAGTTTTCATAACAAGCGTATGATGTAGTTATTCTAATCTATATTATTTTTGGATGAGACAACTAAGGCTCAGCTATAGCTCAGTAACAGCTAGTAATTTAAGGATTAAGAGAAGGGAACAAATCAAAAAAGAGGGAGGGAAAGTAAACACATCTCAGGGTTTGGATTTAAAAGTCTTCATTGCAAATGCCTTCCTAATTCCTGATAAAAGAGCTTTCTTATCTGCAAAAAAAAAAAAAAAGATAATAACACAGCCTAATTTACAAGGTTATTATGAGTCTCAAATAAGGTACTGTTTGTAAAATCACTTTGTAAATTGAAAAGCATCATATGAATTTTTTGTATAGCAATTATCCCAATGAGGTCTCTGTACACACACAAAAGACAGCACTTGATAAGAGAATGAAAATGCTTCAGAAAAACTATGGAGAGAAACAGATGATGGCATAGATGATATATAATGACATAGATGAAATAACAGATGAGAACTTCTTACTAAATTACAATGAACTGTTTATATAATTCTGAAGAATACATTCATCTGACTTTAATTTTTTTGTATTCAGTAATGGAAATAAATAAAACATTCAGTAGTTTAATTTTAAAGAGGGGGATAAAACTAGGAAAGCTCAAGTGAAAACAGAAAGCCATGAACGATAGAAAGCACAACAATCTAATCATGGAAATATTTTCAAGTTTGGGGATCAAAATATGTACCTGGCAACATATTTCAGGGTCATGATTACTGAAATAAACTATTTTATTGATGCTGCAAAATTGTGTTGCCTTCAGAAACTAAACTATAGTGGAATTTGGAACAAAGGAGAGTCCATCTATCAAAGATGGACTCAACACATTGGCATTCGTGGTGTGCATCAGCTGGATGGAAAGATTAAGCAAGAGTAATGTACACAGGATGGACCTAGAGATTATCATACTAAGTGAAGTAAGTCAGAAAGAGAAAGACAAATACATGTGATATCACTTATATGTGGAATCTAAAAGATGACACAAATGATGAAACAGAAACAGACTCATAGATGTAGAGAACAGACTTGTGGTTGCCAAGGGGGAGGATAGGATTGGGAGTTTGGGACTAGCAGATGCAAACTAATATATATAGGATGGATAAACAACAAGATTGTACTGTATAGCACAGGGAACTATATTCAATACCCTGTGTTAAACCATCATGGAAAAGAATATGAAAAAGTGTATGTGTGTGTGTGTATATATATATATATATGTAAAACTGAATCACTTTGCTGTACACCAGAAGTTAACACAACATTGTAAATCAACTATACTTCAATAAAATTAAAAAAAAAAATGTACACAAACCAAACTTGTTTGCTCCTTTGCAAATACAAGGAGAGAGCAATTGTTTTTAGAGCAAGAAACGAAACCAAAAAACCCTATTTGTCTAAGAAGATTCAGTTGATTCCTGAAATTATCTTGTGCAGGATATGTAAAGAGAAATATCTTTTGCAGAGACGGGACATTGATGAAGACTATGCTGATCTGAGGTAGAAGAAAGGGTTAACTCATGCAAGGAGTGATTTGAATAAAAGCTCTTGCTATTCCAAAGATCACATGTGCTTTATAAACTCTTTTCCGGGAAGGATGAAAACCTATCTAGCCACTTAGACGAATCCACTCAAATCTGAAAGACCGTGCTCTAATTAGAATGAAGCATTTGGAAAAACATGTTCAAAAGGTCATATGGCCCATATGGCCAATTATCTAAGAGAAACTGCCATTTGCATAGGTACCATCTTACAATCTATTTACAGTTATAAGAAAGAAACTGAATAACTTAATACTTTCCCTCCCTATACCCAGACAACAAGTCTAAAATCTACTTTTGATCAAGATGTATGCATATAATAACTCTAATATTTTAAAATAACTTGACTATTCAGTTTTATTATTAAAACCTACATAAAATTTTTGGCATTTTCCTCATATTCTATGCTATTATTTCAAATATTTATATTGTAGGTATTTTAAGCGTAAGTCCTAGCTCATTTTTGTACCTGTTTGTCCAACAAATAGGGATAAAAATGGTACTCACAGAATAGTTTTGAGGATTAACTAAAATGAGTAAACATATATAACGTGTTGGTATTTGGTAGTGCTCAATAAATTTTCGTTACAAAAGTATTTTATAAGGTAATTTGAAATAGCATAGCCTATGCCAAGAACTCCAGTAGCAGTATACACACAGGTGTGTGTGTGTGTGTGTGAGTGTGCATACATGCACACAGATACATACACAAAGTATTTGCCCCCAAGTATTCAGACTTCTGTGGACAAACAATGAACAAAGCGCTCTTGCCAGATAACCATGTGACATTCAGAGCCCTTCCCACCATTTCTGGGCAATACCCAAGGGAGAGGAACTTGCGTGTACCGAGGTGGTATTTGTCACAACTCCCTCTGAACAGTTGTCCCAGTTAATGTACCATCACAGCTTCCTCCCTGCTCTTTTCTTCCCTTGTCTCAAGTGTGAATATAGCCTTCTTCTTCCTCACACCCTGGGGCAAAATTGTTACAATGATGTTGTAATTACAGGCTTAAAGAAAGGTTTGAGAAAAAAATAAAATAAAATCTTTAAAACCCGTCAACTCAGTACTCCTAACGGGGCTTTAACCAGGCCATCTTTGCTGTGGGAACCATTTGTAAGTCCCCACCTGCTGCCATGTGCCTCCTTCCCTGCAAGGGCTTTCTCCCACCTTTTCACTTCCCAGAGTCCTCCAGAACACTGCCTTTCCCCAAACTGTATCTCCCTTGAACAGCCACGGGCACGTTAAAAAATTCTAGTACTTTATTATGCAAAAGGGTTTACCTTTCTTAGGATGTAACCTCTCTTTCCAACACCTGGGGGCCTCCATTCACAATTAAAACGTCTCCCTAAAAAAACCCTCCATTTTCTGTCACACTACAGAATGCAAAAACATCTGGAGTTTACCATATAACATTGTTGTCCAACTGTAGGTATATCTATAAACAGGAGAATCTAATTGGTATGTTACAATTTATTTTTAGTAGACACATGGTGTAAAAGTGCATTAGCATATAACTGATGCCTGCAGTCACACAGTTACATATATGAGGCTCAGCGGTATAGTGACCAGAGGAAGGAATTTGGAATCAAAAGATCTGGAAGTACATCTAGGCTTCTCCATTACTATCTGTGTGGGCATACTAACTCACTTAATCTGACTAAGGCTCATTTTGAATCTCTGTAAAATGAGGATAAAAATAACTGCATATCCTACTTGCAAGTTTTTGTGAGGAAAAGAACAAGAAAATGTTGGGATGGTATATGAAACAACAGCATTTTACAATTATAAGTTATTATTAATATTAGTCATGTTAGCACACATATTAGATCTTAATTCCACTTGATATCTAGTATAAAAATCTAACATTCATCCAATCTGTTTATATACAAAATCATATATGCACGATCAGCCTTTACTATAATTATTCTTTAAAAAAAAAAGAATTATGAATGATGGCTGTAATAGAAATTACACTCACACACATACACTTATAAAGTCAGCTTCTACTTTGTTGCAGATTTAGCCTTTAAGAGCTAGTTTAAATTCTAATCAAAAGCAATTGTGAAAAGATATAGATTCAAAACAAGACAGTACACTGCTAATAGGAAAAAGTAAGATCTGCAACAGAAATGCATAAAGTAACAAATGTTACTAGCTTCCATATACAACACATACATAATTTTACTGGTCGTCTCTACTTTGGTATATACTTTAATAACACCCAGCATGGTAAGGAAAAATAAAGTGATTCCCAAGTCATTGGCAGAGTAGGAAGTACAGTTGGAATGAGGAAGACTCAGATAACTGCAGTAACATTTGTTGCTTGTTTAGATGTTGGGAGGGATAATGAGCAAGGAGTTGAGGAAGGTTCCCAGGGCTCTGGCTTAGTCCATTGGCTTGATGCCTGGGGCAGCAAATGCAGTAGAGAATAGAGAAGCAGAAGCATGTTTAGAGAGAAGAAAGAATAGTGCATGAATCTAGTTTGGGAAATGTGTGGAGATAATGAATGTCCAACCTGCAACTGAATAAAATTCTGAAACTAAAACTAGAAATCTGAAATGGACATGGAGATTTAGACACAAACAGAAAACAGATAAAGACTGGAAAGGAGGTAAGATTATCTTGGAATATCTTGTGGGCCAAAGACAGGATCTTGGGGAACAGCATTGTTTAAGGGGCATACAGACCTGAAAGGAAATATTTAAATAAATATCAGGAAGAGAAGAGGAATTGTCCAAAGAAGTACACATGGGCAGCAGTGTCAAATGCAAATTGAAGATCTAATTCATTTACCAAGGCCAAAAGGAGAGATAGAAAAGAGATGAGCAAAACTGCAGTTGAGTATGTAGGAGGGAGGGGGTAATTGACTAAGTCCTCTGAGGAGCTGGAGGTGTTGGTCCTGAACAGGAGGAGGAAAATCTTCATCCTCTCAGACTTGCAGAAGGAAAGCAAAAATCATGAGAGCATATGTGCATGTTATTTGGGGGACACAAAAAAGGATAGGAAACTGGAATAGCTCACTCCAATAAAGTATTTTTACTGCATATTTTAAGTATATTCTTACTGGGTATAGAATTCTAGGTTAACAGTTTTGTCTCAATACTTTAAAGATGCCACTCCTATGTCTTCTCGCCTGCATAGTTTCTGAGGACAAGTTTACTGTAATTCTCATCCTTGTTCCTCTGTATGTAACTTGTCTTCTTTCTCTACATTCAAGATGTTCTCTTTGTGTCTTGATTTCAGCCATTTGAATACGATATGCTTCTGTGTGAGTGTGTGTTTGTGTGTGTGTGTGTGTGTGTGTGTACTTTGGTATGTATCTTGCTTGGTGTACTCTGAGCTTTAGAGTCTGATTTGGTGTGTGTCATTAATTTTGAAAATTTTTCAGTCATTATTTCTTCAAACATTTCTTCTACCTCAATTTCTCTTTCTTTTCCTGCTGTGTTTTCAATTATGCATATGCTATACCACTTTTATTATATGATAGCTCTTGGATGATCTGCTATGTTCTCTTTTTTCTATGTTTTCTTTCCTTTTTGTATTCCAGTTTGAGTAATTTCTACTGACTTATCTTCAATTTCACTGATTCTGTCCTTGGCTGTGTCAAGCTTACTAATAGGCCCAAAGACACTCTTCATCTTTGTTACTGTGTTTTTTATTTCTAGCATTTCATTTGATTCTTTCTTATAGTTTCTGTCTCTCTGCTGAAATTATCTATTTGATCTTACATGTTGTCAATCTTTTCCATTAGAGACTTTAACATACTAATCATATTTAAATTCATAGTCTGATAATTTTAACATATGTGCCATATCTGGGATGCTTCTGTATATTATTTTGTCCTTTTGAAGTATTTTCTCTTGTCTTTCTATTTGCCTAATAATTTTTTTTACTGAAAATTGGATATCTTGTGTTGGACAGTGGATACTGAGGTGAATAAATTTTTATGTTTAAAGATGAGCACAGTTTTCCTTCTGCTAGGCCTTTTGCGTGGGAATTTGAATTAATCTAGTCAGGAACGGGACTAGATTGGAGGGGTTTTGTTCTTATGATTAACCTCAGTGCACCACAGGCATCAAATTTCTCTAATAACACCACGTGCATAGGTTATGGCAGCAGTCCCCAACCTTTCTGGCACCAGGAACCAGTTTCGTGGAGGACAATTTTTCTGCAGATGGGGGCGGGGGTGATGATTCAGGCAGTAATGCAAGCGATGGTTCAGGCAGTAATGCGAGTGATGGGGAGTGGCAGAAGAAGCTTCGCTCACTCACCCACCATTCACCTCCTGCTGTGCGGCCCGGTTCCCAACAGGCTGTGGACCCACCTGGGGGTTGGGGAACCCTGGATTATGGAATGGTTTTCCAGTGGTTGTTTTCTTAATATCTGCTCCATCCTTAGTTTTGGGTCTCTCCTTTGTGCTGGGCCCCCAGAGAATCTGTCTCTGGAAGCTCTTGCAGCCTATTCCACTGTTATTTTCACTCAATGCTTGTTAGGATGTTGATGGGAGATCAGGGAAGAAGAGTGTTCCTTGATGTTCTGATTAAGCCTCAGTCTTAGGTAGGCACTGTGCTCCCGGGGCTCAGGGATGTGGTCATCACAAGTGCCTCTGCTTCTCCTCCAACTGTAGTGCTGGTCCTAGACCATATTCTTACCTCCCACCCTGAAGACAGAGCTTTACTTTACTGTTCCCTTCTTCACCAATGGATTTCCCCCAGTACCCTAAGTCAGAAGTTCTTACTGCTCTTCCCTTTGCAGAGTAACTCTTTAATTCCACTGGGGAGATGGGTCTGGTTTCAATAGTGGCTGCTGTTCTCCCCAGTCTTCCCTGTGAGTACCTGGTGAGGTCTGTAGAGGAAAAGTCTGCTACAGGATTCCCCCCCGGCCCTGTGTATGCAACGGCCAGTGTGTCCATACTCTCACGCTAGCCCACACTCAACCTCTAGCAATTCATTAAAAATTTTCTCTGACTCTCCTTACTGCTTTACATAACATCTGATGTAAACAAAGGACGGCATCCTTTCTCTTCTTCTTGACAAGTGTCTGCCTATCTCTTTCCAGATTTGGGGTTGCTTGGTTGTCCTACAACCTCAATTCTCTGATGGATTTTTTTAAAGTCATGAATATGTAGTGTGTCTAGATTTTTACCTGATGGCAGGGTGGGACTGCACCTTTGCAACATTCTACATCTCTGAGCTTAAACTAGAAGTTGGATAGTTCACCCCAGAACCCCTCAATGTTCTGAAGTTAAGAAGTTATTCTTCTGGGAGTAATAGAAGTAATAGGGTTTAGTGACTGGATTCATTGATAATTCAGTCCCTTCGAACATTTTTAGTGGAATGGGGATGCTCTCTGCTGAGAACCGACCTTGCTTATGCAAACAATATATCTAAAAGAACATAAAGACTTGACCAGAACTTTGAAAGATATTGTTATAAGACCATCTCATAATCTCCTCAGAAAAGACTGTGCCAACATTAGAAAACTCTATCAGAAAGTTTTTCACTTATATCTATTCTAAGCCACTTTTGTCAACATCTAACTCCATTTTGGGGGGGGTGTTTTTGGTTTTCCCTTCTCACCTTAAAAGTTTTTCAGCACTGTTTTGGGAAGTCAGAACATACAAATGCTTTCTAAATAGATAACAACACTACCCACTGGAGGAGATGCTCCTCTCTGACTACTTTGTCAATTATTTCATTTATATTGGGTGAGGAAATACATCTTCTGAATTTCTGCATGAGCAATTCAACAACAACAGAAAAAGAATCTTTTATGTCTTTCTATGTGTACATTCTGGGGATTTCTCATGGTTTCCTCAACGCCCTTGTTTATCTTCGAATAACCCTTCAGAGACTATTGCTTCTGAGCAATATCTAGGTCTCTCTTGGTATGATTCATCTTATATTGAAATGCAACCCTGCTGGTAAATTAATGCTATGTAATGGCCTCTTCTAGAAAAACATAAGTTGGGCATTTAATGTTTTAAAGTACAAAGCAGAAATGAAGACCTGTAAAACTTGTAGCTTGTTGTTTTAAATGAGTTTGTGGAAAAGATGATTTTTGTTGTAGCACTGTGGTATTATTGTTTGAGTAGTTGTAATACATTTGGTTTTTAATGCTCAGTGAGCCAGATTCTCTGAAGAGCTTAAATCTCAATCTGGAAGTGAATTGTTGGACTGCTAATTCTCCGAACTTCTGGGGTATCATTTGGTGTGCAGCTCCATGGGGTATGACTGCTGTAGTAGAGTCTAATAGTTGGTGAGGGCTTAATAAATTTTGTTGACTGAATTAAATTCAGGAGGCTGAGGGCTATAAACATGGCCAAATCACTAGCACAGAAGCATTATTGCCAACACTGAAGTCCAGGCTTCCATAATAGTAAGAAGTTTGCGGGGAGGACAGATATGACCCTAAGAGAGTTATAAGCTAAATGGCTTATTCCCAGTGCTTGTGCTAATACTGGACCTGTACCCCAAATTCCATGTGTGTGGTGTGTGACCAATCTAGGCAATAGAAGGAACTAGGAAGCAAGGTCAGGGGCTCTAACTACATAACCATTAACCATTCTTGGCCGTGGCATAAAGGCTTTTAGTATCCACAACTTAGGGGAATGTGTGAACTGTCAAGAATGACTTTTTCTAACAATAAAAGTGAAGGTTTTTTTGTTAATCTGTTTATCAATGGACCAATTCTATTTTTAAAAAATGCCTAAGACTTAAATCACTTGGTACAGAAACATGTGTTACAATTGAGTACCAAACAACATTATTTGGGGGTGTTTTTGCTTGGTTGGTTTGGCTTTTTGTTTATTTTTATTTTGCAATGTGCTTTCAATACTGTTTTCTCATTTTACCCTTGAAACAATCATAGTAGATATGGAGAGCATTTGAAAATAATCTAATGATTTATGGTTTTCTCATCCTCCTTCCGCTACCAGGACATAGATACGAAGTGGCAAAACCTGGACTGCACCTCAGGACCTTAAGGACCATCCCTGGGCTGACTTTGAAAGCACTGACCTTGGGAAACTGTGTAAACACATTGATAAGTTTAACTGACATCATTTTTAACCTTCAAAATACTTGCTTATAGGTGGCCATTTTAATAATAAAAAATGACATCTAAGTCTAACTTAAGAAAAAGAGAACTGGCTTTAATGAAAACTAAGTGGCGTTTATAAGTAAACATTTTTTTCTGTAGCAATATACTATTAATAGAAAACTTCACCAAATTATTATGCTTTTCTTCATAATTTCACTTTGTTACAGAGCAATACTATCTGTACGAGTCATTCCTTAACATTTATCATCAACTCAACAAAACTTCTCTCCATTTTTATGTATCTTTGATGTTTACATTGTGAAGTACAATATAGGCAATTATTTCTTGGATATAATCATTCAGAATTCAACTCCAACTCGAAAGTGTCCAAAAATGAAATAGCAAACACATCACAATGTCAGGAAAAAGAAAAAGTGGAGGTGTTTTTCAAAGGCAACAATGTAATGATTGACTATGGCCACTAAAATTGTCATGTGATTGATTTCAGAGCAAATCGTGGCTGATCAGCCCCGACTCTTTCAGACCTTTCCTCCATACTCACATTCATTTATACTCGGCTATTCTTGCGCTATTGTTGATTATCTGAGAAAAATTCTTTTTAACCACTTGAAAATAATCTATGTTTCTGAAACAATGAGCGTAATTGACAATCATGGCACATTATTCACATTTTAAAATATCCTGCCAAAGAGGATACCCAGGATGCAAAGAACAAGTACACAGAGGTGTAAGAGGGATGCGACTTCAGCATCCCTGGGAAGAATTAAAGATTAAAGTGGGACAGGCTTGGGAAGTCAGGGTGAGGTGGGGGGATGAAATAATAAATAGAATATTATAGAAGTTATAAATTTAGTTGTCAAATATGCTCTATAAGAGTAGAGACCATATGTATCTTACTCCCCATTGGATACCCAGAGCCTAGCAAGCACAGTTCCTAACACACAGTAGCCATTCAATAAATATTTTTTGGATTTTGTAAAGAAAGAGCACAAGCATGAAGGCAGGAGTAATGACCAAAGGAATAAAACCTCTGAAACTACAAGTTCTCATTTCAGTTTATTGCTAACAAAGACACAAGCAAGAATATTATTTTAGTTTTGCTTTGTACTTTGCACGTTTCAAAGCGTCTTTACCAATAGTATCTCCTCCGACCTTCTTTGGACTTAAAGAGAGACCAGCAGTGAAAAATCCAATTTCTATATACTTAACTTCATCAGGATTCTAAGCTGCTACAATTCTGTCAGTCTCATACCTTAGGTGGTGATGGATATAGCAGAGAAAGGAGGCCAGTCTGGAAAGGGATCCATTATTTTTACTTGAACCATAAAGCCCCCAGAATAATCAGTCTTACAGAGTAATTGTGAGGAACAATCAAATGCAGATACCTCTGAAGTGCCCTAACAAAATGTATCAGCTTTTCTAAATTTCTTTTCAGTCTCCCCTCTCCAAGTAGGCACCAATGCAATGAAATGGCATAAATTTCTCAGCTTGGGCCATTAAAAGAGCAGTTGCTTCTCAAAACTCAGCAATGTAAAAGTACAACTGGAAAACATTATTTTTTAAGAAAAAGATAAATTTGGTTTACAAATTTTGGACATCTAAAGTCTTTTGTGAAAAGAGGAGATTCTAGGAAGCCTGCTGGGCATACTTCACCAGGTGGGCTCCTGGCTCCTGGTCTCAAAACTGGAAGACCATTTAGATGGGCTTTAAATTCAGAATGCTAAGTACTTCCCAGATACTCTGTGCCCTCCAAACAGCCCAGGATTTGCTTCCAGTTTTGAATAAATATTAAACAACAATTCTACCAAAAAAGAACAGGAAACATCAATTAACAGACATCTAGTGAATGACAATTTTATCCAAGTGTAGAGCATCCGAAAGAATCCTAAGTCAAATAGAGGGCAATTTCGTCAAGAAACCAACAAATCCTATTGAGCAGAGGATATCGTAAATCTCTCCAAACTGGTAGGAAGAAAATGATACAAGGTACTAAGAAACTGAGAATTTAATGTAAAATACTACAAGATACATTAGAATTCAATACATAAGAGAGTTGATTAATGAAGAAAAATGAAAATTTATCCAGTTCATTCTCTAGATGGGAAGGTCTATAAAAATTCATGAGTTGAGAGAATACCAACAGAGATATTATAAGGAAAAGTACTTTAAAAATTTTTTTAAATAACCCCTGATTTAAAATTACACTATCAGTATAGACAATTTTATGTGTCTCTCCCCTTGTCTGTACCTTTACTTCTCATTCCTGGTTAGCATAAAAGCAGTGGCATTGATAGAGAGAACTGGGGTGGCTCAGAGATGATCAGGTCTGAAACTTACAAACCTCTAAAAAGTTAGCTCAACTGGTAAACCCACTGACAGGAAAAAGTACTTTGGAGACTTATGTTACTGGATTGGATGTTAAGAACAAACAGTATAAAATAAGCAAAATAGGAATAGTAAAGGGAGGAAAAATATTTTAAGTAAAATTAAAATTAGCCCCTAAGGTCTATGAAGAGCTGATTGGGACCTCAAAAATCATCACTGAGTTCCCCTAACATAAAATCTAGAAAATAGGAAATGAAGAGAAACATGTTAACCGGATAATTTTCAGTGTTATCCAGTTGGGAGAATATGTGGACTCCAGAATATCAGCCACCAACCTTTGGGCATAAATATCACAGTCACTTATTAATATCATCCCTTAAAATTATCAAACTCACTGTTATGGACTGAATACTTGTGTCCTCCAAAATTCATATGTTGAAATCCTAACCCACAATGTAATTATATTGGAGGTGGGGCCTTTGGGAGGTAATCAGAGTTAGATGAGGTCATGAGGTGAGGTTCTTATGATGGGATTAGTGCCCTTATAAGAAGAGACACCAGAGAGCTTGCTCTCTCTCATCTACCACATGAGGACACAGTGAGAAGGCCAGGAAGAGAGCTCTCACCAGGAACCAAATCAGCCAGCACCTTGATCTTGGACTTCAGCCTCCAGAACTGTGAGAAAATAAAATTCTCTTATTTAAGCCACCTAGTCTGCAGTATTTTGTTATGGCAGCCTGAGCTGATGATATACTCTTTTTGCCCCAATGCTTTGATTTTATATTTACCTGGGAACTGATTTTCAATTCAGTTTTATGAATGGTACAACATGACCTAGAATCAAAGAAACTCATAACTGATAGAAAACAGAACTCTCACCTAGTTTAACCACCCATCTTATGCCTGAATCTTTAACATGATATAGATATTGACTAAATGGTCTTGGAAGCTAGACTTGAACCCCTTTAGTGAGCAGAACTTGCTTCATTTCCAGGCATTTCCATTTGATCCATTTCTGGGCCAGATACTATCACTCTGCTCTGTAGCTACAAAAAAGCATCTGCAAACCTCAAAATAGAGAGAATTTATCAAGCAACTTATTATGTGATAGGTGTTTTCACCTTCATTATGATATTTTTTCTATCTTACAGATAAAGACACTAAGGTTCAAAAAAATTAAGTAATTTACTAACAGTCAGATCTTTAAACACCAGTGGATCTGGGGATTGATTCCACATCTCTGAACTCAAAAACTATTCTGTTTTGACTGCACCAGTGATCTCTAAACTATACTGATTTTGAAAACAGATGACAGTAAAAGGTAAATATAAATAGAATTCCTAATATTTTCTTTTTAAAGCCCACGTTGGAGATTGCTGTACTTTATCACATCAGCTCCCTTATACCGGGTAGACAATAAAAAGCTAGATCAGTGAAAGTATATCCATATTGAAAAATGCCAGAACCTAATGTTGGGAGATCATGATTATTATTCTGAATACAAAGACTAGTAAATCTATTATTTTAAAAATTATTTTCAACAGAAGTACAAGCTGCAAGAGTTAAATTTTTAACCTTGGAAGAGTCATACTATGTTAATATTTCACTGGAGAAATGCCAAGGAAAGCTTGAGTCACAGATGTGATGATGGGGTCACTGTAAATGGCTCCTTTCCCTTTGGAACCAATGGATTGAAAAGAGTCAATAGAGCTAACTCAGGTCACTAAAGGGCTGGGGTAGAGTCTTGACCACTGTAGCAAATTAAACTGTTTAATTAAAAACAGAGTTGTTGCTACAAGTGCTTTCATAAAATTTCCTAACAGCCTCAGAAAGGATATTCTATGCTAACTATTCTGTCTCTGTTCTAAATTGCTATGCTATGCAGGTAGCAGGGGAAAAAAAATTCTAGATGTTTACAACTAAATGCTGCTCTAGATTAAATTAAATGGCTTCATGAAAACATATTTGAGGCAGAAGAAGGCAAGTTTTAAATAGAGAAATCAGTTGATCCGTTATGATTCAGAATAGTAAATAAAAATAAAGCATCCCTTGTACATGGGATTTTCCAGCTATGAAACTTACAGGAGAGTAATAACTCACCAAACCTCATTTTACCAATCATTATTTTGAGATAAAATGGTTTTACACTAAAATTTTAAATTTTGTAATTGTTGTGCAAATGTTACTTGTGCAGTCCCATTGAAGCAAAAGTCAGAACAGCAAGAATTGCCCCCAGATTACATAGATGGCAAAGACACTTCCTGAGGTTAACACAGAGAGAAATCTGTTTGAGCTCTGCCCTTTTGGACAGAGAACCAACACCCGGAAAAAAATATAGTCTTAAGCAACCCAACAGGTATAAAACGCACAGCTGTCATGTTAGAACTTTAATTATACCTGCAAAAATAAAATAATAAGAGGTGGCTTGAAAACTTTAAAAAGAGGTAGGGCCTTCATACCACAGAACTTACGGGAGAGCCTTAAGTAGGAGGTAGCCAATGGGGCCATGCCTCACTTTGGTACTGTCCATATGCCCAGTTCCTCCCTTTTGTACCCACTGCAACTACAAATTATCCTCCAAAACCAGCAAAATGTTGCTTTAAGTAAAAAGTGGTTTGTTTATATTCTTATAGTTAAAAATTTTCATGGATCCCTTCCAAATAAAGGAAGAATTCAGAGCATTTGTCATTAAAAGGGACACTGCACCAGGTCTTGAATGAGAGGAGAAAAATATGAACACTGCTTTAAATGCTCAAGAACAAATAAGGTGACTGTCTAAAGACGGTCTTTTTTTCCCTCCTCTTTTGTGTTCCTTAAGTTTTCACAATGACAGAAGCAAGATACATGGAGACACACAGGGAGGAGCAGAGCCCATTTTAACACTTAGAACATTCTCTTTGGATTTTCAAATGTCATAATGCCAAAGAAAAACATTCTCAGATTCTAAATCAAATTAATTCTTTAAACCTTCCTCATCAAAAACGGGAAACATCTACTTCTAAGTGTACAATTTTGGACTCTGTTATGGCAAAGACTTAAGGGGCGGGGGTGACACTCTTAAACCAGTGCAAAATAAAATTTAAAAACTCTAAAGTGACAATTTTCACTAGGCAAAAAGTCTGGCTCTTTTCTCTGATAAACAGTAATCTCCTGCTTAGAGTCATTTAATTAAGTGGAAGCACTTTCTTTATGCCAGTGGATTTTCAAGAAGCTAAGAAGCAGTGAAATGAGAGCTCTACTGTTTACATTTGGACAAGTGTATGTAACTCAGATTCTCTTAATCTGGGAAGCATGAGCCTTTCCACCAAGATGAAAATTTTTGCGTTAAGCAAATATACATAGGAAATCTCCTAGCATCATGAAGTACTCGGAGGTCCTTAAAGTCACAGCTCAGTTAATCATTTGCCTTTAGAATATTTTCCTCCAAGAACAGGGAAATGTTTAATAATATATTTTTAATTATTCAAAATATTCTCCCTTTCACCTTTATACATATTTTTCACATCACATGTTTCTGAAATTTAATAAAATAAGGAAGTATTATATGTATGGTTTGCTTTCAAATTTAACTTATAATAAGAAAAGCTCAGTAACAGAAAGATGTGTTTGCAGTTTGGTAATTTGTATGCAGGTCACCTCCCATTACAATGAGCAGCTCTATGATAATAGAAGGAATTCCAGGCTCCATGCCATGGCCCTTGATTTTACACAATAATCCATACAACTAAACACCAACAAGTAAAACAAATGAATTTGGACATTCTCTCAGAATTTGTTGAATTTCCTTGGTTGGTTATTAAACAGAGTCAGTACTCAGTCCAAGAACTGGCACATTTCTGGGTACATCCTCATTTTTTTTAAAGCCCTACTGGGCGCTATACTTCCCTCTCCATTACTCCTGCATTGCTCACCCTTAAAAGCTGGGTGGTAATTAATTGTATAGAAAGAATTTAAAATGGCCATGGGCCATCACCATAGAATCACTGGTTGTAACACAAAGTGTTCCCGTACTAGAGAAATGTGTTTGTATTTGTGGTTTTTCTCATGCCTTCAAATGAATGTTCCTACGTCATAACTACATCTGTTTGGATGCCTTTTTTCCCCTTGGGTAAATGAACAAAGGGACATGTTCTTAGAGCTTGCCTGATGGAAATTAACAGTCTACTTTCATCCCTGCCTTGTGTAGCTTTCTTTGAGTTGCTCTATTTGCTTATGCTCTCTTTCATAAGATAATAGAAATCTAGAAATTATCACCAGTTTGGCACCTTAAGAACACTGAGTGGAAATAAGAATCTCCATCAGGGCCTTGAGGACTTCCACTAAAAAAAAGAAAAAAAAAAAAAAACAATTTAAAGGAGGAGATTAGAGGATTAAAGACACATGCCATGGTAGAAAGCTCATGGAAGTGATGACCCACTGATTAAGTATTCACATCATTCATCATGTACATGAACTTGCAGAATGTGATTGATTGAAGTACCTAGTAATGTAAATTCAATTTATCCTTTTGAACTTGCCCAGAAAGTTTGATATTCAAGACATAAATTTCCTCAGTTTCAACTTTTTATGTTTTCTGCATGCATCCAAAAATCAGGGTTTCCAATATCATACCAGTAGGCACATACAAATGAATGGTAAGGCATATAAACTGGCTGAAAGAGAATTCCCATCAAATGTCAACCAGGCCACAGAGACAAACAAGTCTTCATTTGTTAATAAGCCGCATACAGTCAGAGAACTGAAAGTTAACCAAGGGTTTCTCACAAGTCTCATCATGAAAGCACAGTATTAAAATCCAAAAGAAAACAGTAAAGAGTTGTGGGTACACAGTTTTAGAAAATAAATGAAAACAAAAAGTACTTACACTTTTGCTCCGAGAAAGCAAATCACAGGTATTTCTTTTCATGGTGGTGCTTTAAGTAATTCAAACAGGCAATAGTTGTTTTCAACGTCACTGCTCTCACTGCAACAATTATCCACTCAAAAGCCAATTGGCATTCTGAAGAGAAAGGCAAGGAAATGTTTAATCAAGTATATGATTAACACATGCACTTTGAAATGCTGTCTTAGAGTAGGACAGTAATTCTTCAATTATTCATCAAAACAGGTTAAAATGGTGCTGTGTTTAAAGCAGTAAAAGTATACACGAGCAACATTTCCAAAACAGTTTTTGTTAAATGTAAATTAGAGATTTCAGGCACCATCTGTTTCTCATTAAACATTCAAATGTACATTTCTAGTGGCTGAAAAAAAAAAAAAAAAAAAAAGGTATGGTAGCCACAACCTAAAGTTACACGTATGAAATGAAAATGCATACTGACTTGTGTATGTGCTGATCTGGTTGGTACAGCTACGGACCCCTCAATTTTCCACTAAGGCAGGGGTCCCCAACCCCCTGGTCGTGGTACCATTCCACAGCCCGTTAGGAACCGGGCCGCACAGCAAGAGGTGAGCGGCGGGCCAGCGAGTGAAGCTTCATCTGCTGTTCCCCATGGCTTGCATTACTGCCTGAACCATTCCCCCACCCCCTTCCATGGAAAAATTGTCTTCCACGAAACCCGTCCCTGGTGCCAAAAATGTTGGGGACCGCTGCATTAAGGGATCGCTAAGTTAGCTTTGTTCACTGCTGGAATCTTACCTACATCTGCAAGCCCTCTGACCACTGCATAATTGTCTCTTGTTTCATTAGCAATCATCTACAGTACATGGAAGACATTCCAGTGGCTCTTCAGTAAACTTAGTGTAAATGTACCCCTTCGGTTCAAAGAGGTTGCAAGGAATGGTTGAGAGA
Source organism: Eubalaena glacialis (assembly GCF_028564815.1). Lineage (NCBI taxonomy): Eukaryota > Metazoa > Chordata > Mammalia > Artiodactyla > Balaenidae > Eubalaena > Eubalaena glacialis. The sequence goes on from NC_083719.1 coordinate 47,236,223, forward strand.
AGTGTTTACCTAGTCAAGCAGCAACCATTAAAGAATTATTCTACAGCAGTTGCCACATGAATATGATAGCCTCATTCCCTAACCTTCACTTCCGCCAGACATTAAGAAGAAAATTCTGTTTTGAGCTTCGAAGAAAGAGCAAATAGAATAGTTAGATGTGTTGTGTTCATTTCTGATATTCAGCTATATCTGGACATGATTTACATACTTATAGGGCGTATTTGCATGTGGGTTGAAGTGCCTTTTGCGAAAGAAGCTACTCTGAGGGAAAGAGGATGAGGCAGACAGGCCTGAAAAAACCACAAGACCTCTGACAATGTACGTATAGACTGGTCCTAACACCATGTAGTTCTGTCACTTAGATTTGTTCTAAGCTTCTCAGAAGACTTGTGTCTGAGGTTGAAGGAAAAGAGTAACAGTGAGCAAGGTCTGAAAAAGTTTGTTTTGCTCAAATGATTGAAAAATATCAAAATGCAAAGTAGTGTGAGTTACACACTGAAAAATGTAAACAAAACAAAGTAACTATACAGACTTTTAAAAAACATACAAAAGTAAAGGAGAGAGGACTCCAGGGGAACACAGCGTCTGTGTGGGCCCCTGGGGGAGGCCAGCCTAAAGCAGCACGAGAACCCAGTGGTCCCCATGCGAGTGGACAGGGACCTTCACCCAGCAACCCACAGTAGCGCCCTCTCAAGGCTCAAAGATTTGTCTGAACACATGTGAGTCACCCCTCAAGATTTATGAAGATAAAAGGGAGATGCCTTTAAGGAGGCCAGAGATCCCACAACAGCAAAGTGGAGCTGGAGCCAGAGAAATAGAATTTATTGTTGCTAAGAATATCCCTAGATATGACTTGGGGACCCAAATGGCAGCGAGGAAGAAAGCCTGTTTCCGGGGTTGATGAAAACGCTTGCCTGAGGTTAGAGAAAAATACACAATCAAATGTGAGTTGTTAGAATAAAAATGATTTCTTTGAGTATGCATGGATTTTGTTTAAGGGAGTGGGGATTGGAGGGAGGAGTTGACCCACAAATGCTAAGTTCTCAGCTACTATACCTCCATGAATTTAGTCACCTTTACTGATTAGTTATAATGCCAAGCATTTCATAAGTTCTCAGAAAATGTGAAATTATGTTATCCACCTAGATCAATTTAAGAAGTGAACAGAAATAATATAAACTGTGAACCAAATATTTCATATCTAGGGAGGGGGGAAAAATCAGCTAAATGCTGTGGGAAGCTTACACACTATCAGAGAAAAACTCATTTGAAATATTTAATTATTCATTCAGTATTTAATGAGTACCCTTAAGGGTAACCATGGAATAGTTGCCCCAGTGGACTAGTGACTCAGTGGTTTTAAATTAACTAATCAGTCAAATCAGACAAATGATGGATTTGACCTGATAAGATTTGCTGAATTAATCAGGTTTTTAACAAATTTGCCTTGACATATTTAAAGACCATCATTAAGTGGTACTTTCCTATAAGAATTTAGAACCTGTAGAAATCTGAATAGACAAAGGGATTTAACTGAAAACTGATGGCTAAAGTGATGGCCCTTCTCAGCCTGTTTACCTAGGAGGCAGCAAGGCCTTGCTAAGAGTATGGATCTTGAAACCAAATAGACCGGTTAGAATTTCAACTCTCCAATGGCATTCTGTGTAGCTTTACGTAAGTTACTTAACCTCTCTGAGCTTTTTCCAGATCTGAAAAAGGGAGATAATAATACTCATGTGTGGAGGAGCTTCAAGATGGCAGACGAGTAAGACATAGAGATCACCTTCCTCCCCACAAATATATCAGAAATACATCTACATGTGGAACAACTCCTACAGAATACCTACTGAACGCTGGCAGAAAACCTCAGACCTCCCAAAAGGCAAGAAACTCCCCACGTACCTGGGTAGGGCAAAAGAAAAAAGAAAAAACAGAGACTAAAGAATAGGGACGGGACCTGCACCAGTGGGAGGGAGCTGTGAAGGAGGAAAGGTTTCCACACACTAGGAAGCCCCTTCGCGGGTGGAGACTGCGGGGGGAGGAAGGAGGGAGCTTCGGGGCCACGGAGGAGAGCACAGCCACAGGGGTGCGGAGGGCAAAGCGGACAGATCCCCGCACGGAGGATCAGTGCCGACCTGCACTCACCAGCCCGAGAGGTTTGTCTGCTCACCCGCCGGGGCGGGTGCGGGCTGGGAGCTGAGGCTCGGGCTTCGGTCGGATCCCAGGGAGAGGACTGGGGTTGGCGGCGTGAACACAGCCTGAAGGGGCTAGTGCGCCACAGCTAGCCGGGAGGGAGTCCGGGAAAAGGTCTGGAGCTGCCGAAGAGGCAAGAGACTTTTTCTTGCCTCTTTGTTTCCTGGTGTGCAAGGAGAGGGGATTCAGAGCGCCGCCTAAACGAGCTCCAGAGACGGGCGCGAGCCGCGGCTATCAGCGCGGACCCCAGAGACGGGCATGAGACGCTAAGACTGCTGCTGCCGCCACCAAGAAGCCTGTGTGCAAGCACAGGTCACTCTCCACACCGCCCCTCCCGGGAGCCGGTGCAGCCCGCCACGGCCAGGCTCCCGTGATCCGGGGACAACTTCCCCAGTAGAACGCACGGCTCACCTCAGGCTGCTGCAACGTCACGCTAGCCTCTGCTGCCGCAGGCTCGCCCCGCCTCCATACCCCTCCCTCCCCCTGGCCTGAGTGACCCAGAGCCCCCGAATCAGCTGACCCTTTAACCTCGTCCTGTGTGAGCGAAAAACAGATGCCCTCAGGCGACCTACATGCAGAGGCGGGGCCAAATCCAAAGCTGAACCCCAGGAGCCGTGTGAACAAAGAAGAGAAAGGGAAATTTCTCCCAGCAGCCTCAGAAGCAGCGGATTAAATCTCCACAATCAACTGGATGTACCCTGCATCTCTGGAATACCTGAATAGACAACGAATCATCCCAAATTGAGGTGGTGGACTTTGGGAGCAACAATATATATATTTGTTTCCTTTTTCTCTTTTTGTGAGTGTGTATGTGTATGCTTCTGTGTGTGATTTTGTCTGTATAGCTTTGCTTTTACCATTTGTCCTAGGGTTCTGTCTCTTTTTTTTTTTAGTATAGTTTTAGCGCTTGTTATCATTGGTGGATTTATTTTTTTGGTTTGGTTGCTCTCTTCTTTCTTTTTTTTATTACTTTTTAATTTTTAAAAATTTTTTTTGAATTTTTAATAATTTTTTTTACTTTTCATTTTAATAACTTTATTCTATTTTATTTATTTATTTTTTTTCTTTCTTTTTTTCTCCCTTTTATTCTGAGCCATATGGATGACAGGGTCTTGGTGCTCTGGCTGGGCATTAGGCCTGTGCCTCTGAGGTGGGAGAGCCAAGTTCAGGACATTGGTTCACCAGGGACCTCCCAGATCCACATAATATCAAACGGCGAAAATCTCCCAGAGATCTCCATCTCAACGCCAAGACCCAACTCCACTCAACAACCAGCAAGCTACAGTGCTGGACACCCTATGCCAAACAACTAGCAAGACAGGAACACAACCCCACCCATTAACAGAGAGGCTGTCTAAAATCATAATAAGGTCACAGACACCCCAAAACACACGACCAGATGCGGACCTGCTCACCAGAAAGACAAGATCCAGCTTCATCCACCAGAACACAGGCACTAGTCCCCTCCACCAGGAAGCCTACACGACCCACTGAACCAACCTTAGCCACTGGGGGCAGACACCAAAAACAACGGGAACTACGAACGTGCAGCCTGCGAAAAGGAGGCCCCAAACACAGTAAGTTAAGCAAAATGAGAAGACAGAGAAACACACAGCAGATGAAGGAGCAAGGCAAAAACCCACCAGACCTAACAAATGAAGAGGAAATAGGCAGTCTACCTGAAAAGAATTCAGAATAATGATAGTAAAGATGATCCAAAATCTTGAAAATAGAATGGAGAAAATACAAGAAACGTTTAACAAGGACCTAGAAGAACTAAAGAACAAACAAACAGTGATGAACAACACAATAAATGAAATTAAAAATTCTCTAGAAGGGATCAATAGCAGAATAACTGAGGCAGAAGAACGGATAAGTGACCTGGAAGATAAAATAGTGGAAATAACTACTGCAGAGTAGAATAAAGAAAACAGAATGAAAAGAATTGAGGACAGTCTCAGAGACCTCTGGGACAACATTAAACGCACCAACATTCGAATTATAGGGGTCCCAGAAGAAGAAGAGAAAAAGAAAGGGACTGAGAAACTATTTGAAAAGATTATAGTTGAAAACTTCCCTAATATGGGAAAGGAAATAGTTAATCAAGTCCAGGAAGCACAGAGAGTCCCATACAGGATAAATCCAAGGAGAAACACGCCAAGACACATATTAATCAAACTATCAAAAATTAAATACAAAGAAAAAATATTAAAAGCAGCAAGGGAAAAACAACAAATAACACACAAGGGGATCCCCATAAGGTTAACAGCTGATCTTTCAGCAGAAACTCTGCAAGCCAGAAGGGAATGGCAGGACATATTTAAAGTGATGAAGGAGAAAAACCTACAATCAAAATTACTCTACCCAGCAAGGATCTCATTCAGATTTGACAGAGAAATTAAAACCTTTACAGACAAGCAAAAGCTAAGAGAATTCAGCACCACCAAACTAGCTTTACAACAAATGCTAAAGGAACTTCTCTAGGCAGGAAACACAGAGAAGGAAAAGACCTACAATAACAAGCCCCAAACAATTAAGAAAATGGTAACAGGAACATATATATCGATAATTACCTTAAATGTGAACGGATTAAATGCTCCAACCAAAAGACATAGACTGGCTGAATGGCTACAAAAAGAAGACCCCTATATATACTGTCTACAAGGGACCCACTTCAGACCTAGGCACACATACAGACTGAAAGTGAGGGGATGGAAAAAGATATTCCATGCAAATGGAAATCAAAAGTAAGCTGGAGTAGCAATCCTCATATCAGACAAAATAGACTTTAAAACAAAGACTGTCACAAGAGACAAAGAAGGACACTACATAATGATCCAGGGATCAATCCAAGAAGAAAATATAACAATTGTAAATAATTATGCACCCAACATAGGAGCACCTCAATACATAAGGCAAATAGTAACAGCCATAAAAGGGGAAATCGACAGTACCACAATCATAGTAGGGGACTTTAACCACCCACTTGCACCAATGGACAGATCATCAAAAATAAAAATGAATAAGGAAACACAAGCTTTAAATGATACATTAAACAAGGTGGACTTAATTGATATTTATAGGACATTCCATCCAAAAACAACAGAATACACATTCTTCTCAAGCACTCATGGAACATTCTCCAGGATAGATCATATCTTGGGACACAAATCAAGCCTTGGTAAATTAAAGAAAATTGAAATCGTATCAAGTATCTTTTCTGACTGCAATGCTATGAGACTAGATATCAATTACAGGAAAAAATCTGTAAAAAATAAAACACATAGAGCCTAAACAATACATTACTTAATAAGCAAGAGATCGCTGAAGAAATCAAAGAGGAAATGAAAAAATAACTAGAAACAAATGACAATGAAAACACGACAACCCAAAACCTATGGGATGTAGCAAAAGCAGTTCTAAGAGGGAAGTTTATAGCAATACAATCCTACCTCAAGAAACAAGAAACGTCTCAAATAAATAACCTAACCTTACACCTAAAGCAATTAGAGAAAGAAGAACAAAAAATCCCCAAAGTTAGCAGAAGGAAAGAAATCATAAAGATCAGATCAGAAATAAATGAAAAAGAAATGAAGGAAACAATAGCAAAGATCAATAAAACTAAGAGCTGGTTCTTTGAGAAGATTGATAACAAAATTGATAAACCATTAGCCAGACTCATCAAGAAAAAAAGGGAGAAGACTCAGATCAATAGAATTAGAAATGAAAAAGGAGAAGTAACAACTGACACTACAGAAATACAAAAGATCATGAGAGATTACTACAAACAACTATATGCCAATAAAATGGACAACCTGGAACAAATGGACACATTCTTAGAAAAGCACAACCTTCTGAGACTGAACCAGGAAGAAATAGAAAATATAAACAGACCAATCACAAGCACTGAAATTGAAACTGTGATTAAAAATCTTCCATCAAACAAAAGGCCAGGACCAGATGGCTTCACAGGCGAATTCTATCAATCATTTAGAGAAAAGCTAACACCTATCCTTCTCAAACTCTTCCAAAATAGAGCAGAGGGAGGAACACTCCCAAACTCATTCTATGAGGCCACCATCACCCTGATACCAAAACCAGACAAAGATGTCACAAAGAAAGTAAACTACAGGCCAATATCACTGATGAACATAGATGCAAAAATGCTCAACAAAATACTAGCAAACAGAATCCAACAACACATTAAAAAGGATCATAAACCATGATCAAGTAGGGTTTATCCCAGGAATGCAAGGATTCTTCAATATATGCAAATCAATCAATGTGATACACCATATTAACAAATTGAAGGAGAAAAACCATATGGTCATCTCAATAGATGCAGAAAAAGCTTTTGACAAAATTCAACACCCATTTATGATAAAAACCCTCCAGAAAGTAGGCATAGAGGGAACTTACCTCAACATAATAAAGGCCATATATGACAAACCCACAGCCAACATCGTCCTCAATGGTGAAAAACTGAAACCATTTCCACTAAGATCAGGAACAAGACAAGGCTGCCCACTCTCATCACTATTATTCAACACTGTTTTGGAAGTTTTAGCCACAGCAATCAGAGGAGAAAAAGAAATAAAAGGAATCCAAATCAGAAAAGATGAAGTAAACTGTCACTGTTTGCAGATAACATGATACTATACATAGAGAATCCTAAAGATGCTACCAGAAAACTACTAGAGCTAATCAATGAATTTGGTAAAGTAGCAGGATACAAAATTAATGCACAGAAATCTTTTGCATTCCTGTACACTAATGATGAAAAATCTGAGAGTTAAATTAAGGAAACACTCTCATTTACCATTGCAACAAAAAGAATAAAATACCTAGGGATAAACCTACCTAAGGAGACAAAATACTTGTATTCAGAAAACTATAAGACACTGATGAAAGAAACTAAAAATGATACAAATACATGGAGAGATATACCATGTTCTTGGATTGGAAGAATCAACATTGTGAAAATGACTATACTACCCAAAGCAATCTACAAATTCAATGCAATCCCTATCAAACTACCAGTGGCATTTTTCACAGAACTAGAACAAAAATTTCACAATTTGTATGGAAACACAGAAGACCCCGGATAGCCACAGCAGTCTTGAGAAAGAAAAATGGAGCTGGAGGAATCAGGCTCCCTGAATTCAGACTAGACTACAAAGCTACAGTAATCAAGACAGTATGGTACTGGCACAAAAAACAGAAATATAGATCAATGGAACAGGATAGAAAGCCCAGAGATAAACCCACACACACATGGTCACCTTATTTTTGATAAAGGAGGCAAGAATATACAATGGAGAAAAGACAGCCTCTTCACTAAGTGTTGCTGGGAAAACTGGACAGCTACATGTAAAAGAATGAAATTAGAACACTCCCTAACACCATACACAAAAATACAGTTAAAATGGATTAAAGACCTAAATGTAAGGCCAGACACTTTCAAACTCTTAGAGGAAAACATAGGCAGAACACTCTATGACATAAATCACAGTGAGATCCTTTTTGACCCACCTCCTAGAGAAATAAAACAAAAATAAACAAATGGGACCTAATGAAACTTAAAAGCTTTTGCACAGCAAAGGAAAACATAAACAAGATTAAAAGACAACCCTCAGAATGGGAGAAAATATTTGCAAATGAAGCAAATGACAAAGGGTTAATCTCCAAATTTTACAAGCAGCTCATGCAGCTCAGTATCAAAAAAAAACAAAAAACCCAATCCCAAATGGGCAGAAGACCTAAATAGACATTTCTCCAAAGAAGATATACAGATTGCCAACAAGCACATGAAAGGATGCTCAACATCATTAATCATTAGAGAAATGCAAATCAAAATGACAATGAGATATCATCTCACACCAGTCAGAATGGGCATCATCAGAAAATCTACAAACAACAAATGCTGGAGAGGGTGTGGAGAAAAGGGAACCCTCTTGCACTGTTGGTGGGAATGTAAATTGATACAGCCACTATGGAGAACAGTATGGAGGTTCCTTAAAAAACTAAAAATAGAAGTACCATATGACCCAGCAATCCCACTACTGGGCATATACCCTGAGAAAACCATAATTCAAAAAGATTCATGTACCACAATGTTCATTGTAGCTCTATTTACAATAGCCAGGACATGGAAGCAACCTAAGTGTCCATCGACAGATGAATGGATAAGGAAGATGTGGCACATATATACAATGGAATATTACTCAGCCATAAAGAGAAACGAAATTGAGCTATTTGTAGTGATGTGGATGGACCTAGGGTCTGTCATACAGAGTGAAGTAAGTCAGAAAGAGAAAGACAAATACCATATGCTAACCATATATATGGAATCTAAAAAAAAAAAAAAAAAAGGTCATGGAGAACCTAGGGGCAGGATGGGAATAAAGACACAGACCTACTAGAGAATGGACTTGACAATACGGGGAGGGGGAAGGGTAAGCTGGAACGAAGTGAGAGAGTGGCATGGACATATACACTACCAAATGTAAAACCGATAGCTAGTGGGAAGCCGCCGCATAGCACAGGGAGATCAGCTCGGTGCTTTGTGACCACCTAGAGGGGTGGGATAGGGAGTGTGGGAGGGAGGGAGACGCAAGAGGGAAGAGATATGGGGATATATGTATATGTATAGCTGATTCACTTTGTTATAAATCAGAAACTAACACACCATTGTAAAGCAATTATACTCCAATAAAGATGTTAAAAAAAAAAAAAAGAATCCGCCTGCCAACGCAGGGGACACTGGTTCGAGCCCTGGTCTGAGAAGATCCCACATGCTGTGGAGCAGCTAAGCCCGTGCGCCACAACTACTGAGCCTGCAATCTAGAGTGTACGAGCCACAGCTGCTGAGCCTATGAGCCACAGGGGCTGAGCCCGCATGCCACAACTACTAGAGTCCGTGCTCCACAACAAGAGAAGCCACGACAATGAGAAGCTCGTGCACTGCAACTAGAGAAAGCCCACGCACAGCAATGAAGATGCAACGCAGCCAAAAAAAATAAATAAAACAAATAATTTTTTTAAAGAATTAAAAAATAAATAAATAAAAATTTAAAAATAAATGTGATGAGAAAGTATGGGAGGATTTTGAGCAGGGGAAGGATGTGATCTGACTTAAACTTTAAGTGGTCAGAATAATCCAGATACTTATAATCTGGATTCGAGTAATCCAGATCATTCTGGATGTTGTGGACCATGGGAGGACAGTGGACCATGGGAGGGTATCAGGAAGATGAGTCAGAAGGCCTTTGTCATGAGGCCTCTCGTGGCTGATTTCTTCTGACGAGAGGTTAATCTCCAAATAAAGTGTTATTTATACGTGGTCAAAAAAAAAATACACATGTGTGTTTGAGTTTAAATGAACTAATGTGTATAAAGTAGTGTCGAGGAGTACACTTGTCACATAGACAATGCTTGACTATCACCATCATTATCATCATCATCATCCATCATTACTACATTTTTCTCCTCTTGATATCAAATGACAAGCAACCACACAGTTTTCCCCTAAAAGTTCCAAACTCTTTTAAATAAAAGAATCTTGGGCAAATATACTTTCAATTAAGCAGTAATAAATAATGTATCAGTTCGGGTCCCATGAGTAACAGATAGCACACTCATATTAGGATCATTTAAGGAGGGTTTAGTAAAGAGACTATCTTAAAAGATGTGCGTAGAATAGAGGAATCCACGAAGGATGGTGAAGTAGCTGGAGCTAGCAGTAATGGAGTTATTACCACCCCAGCCTAAAGGGACCAGGAGAGGGATGGGTCAACAGTCCCTAGGAGGAGATGGTCATAGAGTGGGCTGCCTTGAGAAGGGAGGTTATTATCTGGGATGCAGCTAGCCTCAGGTGACCCTGAAGGGAAAGAGATGAGGGAATGAACTTGATTTCACTCGCCTCCATCCCTCTGATGTCCTGCTGGGACTCCCCATCAGGTAAATGCAACAAAGCCAGAGGGCAAAGAAAGCTGCTGCCTACACCTCAGTGTAGTGTACACCTCCCAGGGCAAAAAGCCTGCTAGGGTCGGGCAGGGAGAAGGGTGGAGCTGGAGGGGACATGAAAATCTGACCTGCAGTCTATGAAGAAGACGGTACTTTTCTGTTATCTCATCTCATCAGAAGAAAAACATCTATCATTTATCTTTAATCCTCCCAACAACTCTTGAGATAGATACTGTTATTATCCCCATTGCACAAAAGAGGAAATCGGCTCCAAGAAGTAAATTGCCCAGTAAATAGTAGTAGAACCAGGATTCAAACCTGATTTGTCTGACTTCAAAGTCCATGTTTTTGTCTACCCTGACATCTTGCTTTGCTGCCAAAATCATGGACCAATGCATTTTTTTTATTGGAATGTAGTCAATTTACAATGTTGTGTTAGTTTCAGTTGTACAGCACAGTGATTCAGTTAGATAGATAGATAGATAGATAGAGATATATGTATTCTTTTTCAGATTTTTTTCCATTATAGGTTATTACAAGATACTGAATATAGTTCCTTGTGCTGTAATTAGGTCCTTGTTGTTTATCTATTTTATATATAGTAGTGTGTATTTGTTAATCCCAAAGTTATAATTTATCCTTCCCCCCTGCTTTCCCCTTTGGTAATCCTAAATTTGTTTTCTATGTCTGTGGGTCTATTCCTGTTTTGTAAATATATGATATTGCTTATATGTGGAATCTAAAAAAAAAATGATACAAATGAACCAATGCATTTTAATTATCAACAAGTGGTAACCTTTGCAAGCATCAAAGCTGAGCCTAAACCAAAGAATGTTTGATAAAAAAGGTCTCCTCTCAGGAAGGCAGTTATCTTCGTTCCTACAAATTCCTGCCTCAGCAAAGATCATGCGGTGAGACAGCAGAAACGCTTTCTCCCTCCAGGTGCACTAAAAAGCCAACCAGGTGGGGGAAGACTCGCACAGGCAATTCATTACTAGAGGAGTTTCCACATAAAAGTTAATTAGGGAGAAGAAAGAGCTCCTGCAGAGAAAACACTTTAGAAATAAAAATGAAGAAAGCATCTAAGTCAGGTAGAGGGTGCTGGCACATTCAGAGACGGAATCTGAGCGGGAGCATGGGTATAAATTTTGCTACTTCAATGCAAGGAAAAGGAGTTAAAACAGGATCTTTCCTAGAGACTGAGGATTTATAGAGTGAAAACGCCTCACCGTACACCTCACCGGTCAGCCTCGTGAACTGGGCATCAGAAGAAATTGGTTCCACTTGCATCACTGAGTCGTATACACAAGCTGGATGGTGTTAAGAAAATCCCTTACCTTTTTTCTTCTACCACTTACTTGCTTCTCTGTAAAGATAACAATATTTCTACAACCCACCTCATGGGGTTATTATGGGGGTGAATTAGATAATGTCTGAGAAAGTTTTCTGGAAAATACAAAGTTCCCTGCAAATGTCAGTTAATTCTATTCATTTAAACATCAAATGTGTCAATGCACTCTAAATATGAGTGGAAAAGGGTTCTAACTATCTGCAAATATTAGAGAGGCTATTAAATATATTTTATATATTTCAGAGGAATTTTAAAGAATTCTTTACCTCCTTTGGAACTAATTTTTTCTTCTGCTTGATAATGTATATGTTGTGATTGCTGAATTATAAAGCCACTCAAATGCATTAATTTAAAATATATATTTATTGAGCATCTCATATGTGCCAGGTAGTGTACAAATCTCTCAGATATCCACCAAACTTTCTAGATTCATGGAGAAAGGATTATTAGGGTGCAGTTGCCTATGAATGATCAAGGGATAATATATTTTTCTCCGATTTAATGTCTTCTCCACCTCATCAAGATAGATTTGTCTAGGGCTGCATAAAATAGACATGAAAGTAAAAACAGGATAGGCATTCTCTTTCCTTGACTAGATTCTAATCTAGAAAGAAAAGTGCTAGATATGGCACATACAAAAAAAAAAAAAGTCTGATCACTATAAAAGACAGTCACAATGAACTGCAATAAAAACAAGCTCAATTTACCAAGAATCATCCACCAAAATACGTGCAGGCAAGAAATTAGGAGGCAGCAATGCAAGAACTAAATTCTACAAACATTAAAAGAAAAGAAGCATATGAGGGGATAAAAATCAGACTTTTCATGAAAGTTTGAGTTGTTGCCATAGCTCCTAAGTGCCCACTAATTTGCCCTCCCCACACATATGGTGGGTAACTTAGACATTTGCCCCAGTGTCCCTCTGTTAAATCTGTGATAGAGACAAAGGAAGAACGTAGAGTTCTACTTTCTAAAGTTGTGAATTAAGAGAAAGGCCACCTTCTTGGTCCAGATCTAAACATTACCATAGTGGTGTCCTGCTATTTATATCTCCTTTTTTCTAGGGTACCCTGTGGAGGCTGTCTGTTATCTGAGCGCCTGCTAGAAGCTGTAGAATCTAGAAAGAGTTCACAGTATAATGGGGAAATTGAGGTATAAGAATGTACATAATCTGCCTAAGATCACAGAGCTACCTCCTGGGACAAGGCAGGAATTAGACTGAGGCCTCTGCACTGTGTCCAGTGCTCTGTCCAGCTGATGAATCTGCCCTGTGCAGTGGTTCTCTTTAAACTTGCTCCATAGGCCAACCCACCTGCCCCTTTCAGTGTGCCCAACAAAGCTCAACAACTTGGCTCTTGCTACAGTCAGTGCAATCTACTTAAAACACAAGGATGGTGTTGTATTACCAGGTCACAGCTCCTGCTCTAGAGGGCGGGCCCCTTCAGTGACCTCTGCATGGACCCAGAGGTGTTTCAATCAGAGGACCCAGGTAATGTGTGATTTACATCTTTAATCTGACCTTGCCTCATACTCTATTTCCCAACACAAACCATCCACCCTCGTCTGAATGGTCTAATCCCTCCAACACCTTAGCCATGTGGATTTCCATCTCCTATCCCTACGTACACATCCTTAGTGTTCTTCTATTCTCCACCCTTCTGAATTTTTCTATTCTTCAAAGTCCAGCAAAAGTTCTACCTTTTAATGACAATTTACCCTGTGGCTCCAAGTCACACAGTTTTCTGCTATCTCTGAATTCTGACAATAAAGGCTATGTTGCACCACAAAATCATATACTATCTTCCATTTTTTTCACTAATTGTTTTATAGGTTTAATTTTTGCTTCCTCAACTGGGGGTTGAAAAAAGTACATTTTAATGCCTTTTCCACACTGCAAGTTATATGATTATAAAATACAAATTCCAAAGGTTGAGAGTAATTCATTATCATTCCTTTTGCCCTTTCTATAGTGTTTAACATAGTGTTGAACACTCAGCAACCACTTAACAAATATATTTTAAAATTAGAAGTATAAATCCATAAGAAAAACATAAGCATTTAAATTAATAAGCAGTATAAAATTGGAAATAAAAGTATATCAAAATGTGGAAAATATTCAACCTCAGTATTTATCAAAGAGATGAAAATTAAAATCTCAAGGTTTTTGCTTGTGTTGCTTACAAATTAGCAGAATTAAGTTTTTTAAAATAAAATGCTTGGTAATGGTGTTTATATGATGAAATATGCAATTCGTATATTACTTATCAGATTCAAACTAACATAAGTCTTTGGAAAGGAGTTTGATAATAAAGTACCATAAGCTATACTGGTGTTGTATATTTTGACATAGTAATTCAGGAAGTAACATGAAATATGCAAAGGCATTAGTAGCAATGCTAATCATAATTATAAAAATTTGGAAACAATTTAGATGTCCAGTAGTAACGGAATAGCTAAATAAAATATGAGAAACCTCATGATGTACCATGCAGCTAAAAGTAGGTTTTTACAAGATATTTTAATTACAAGAGAAAATTCTGCTATAATGTTAAATGAAAAGAGCAAGATTAAAGTTGTATATAAAGTATGATCCTCTCTCATACCCTGATTCTCTTGTGCTTCAAATTTATGCATTTGAAAGCCTGCCAGATGTCTCCACTTGGAAGATCCACAAACATCTCAAATACAACATGTCCGTGTATGAACTCAATATTTTTTCTTTCTTCACTCCCAAATACATTCCTTCCTGTATCTTCTCCCTCTCAGTTAATGGTACCACCATCCGCCCAGCTACCCCAGACAAAATCCTGAGCCTCTCCCACTCCCTGGTCACCTGGGCTCAATCAGTGGTCACGTCCTGCCAGAGTACCTGGCAAAGATTGCTCAGCTCTATCCTCTCTTTGCAGGTTTCCCACCACTATGATCTTTCAGAGTTCTACCTACACCATTTCAGCTACATTGTAATATGCCTCCTTTTCATCAACACTGCTTGTCCCTCCATACAGCATATTTCACTCATTTGTTATACTGAGCCACCTGTGGTCCTTCCACACACTCTGCGCTGTTTCCCGCCTCTGTGTTCTTGTTTTTTTCCTCTTCCTCTTCCCTATATCCTCTTCCTTCCTTCTTTACTTGACTATTTCTGCTTCAAGACTCAGCTGAAATGTCAACTCCTCCTGGAAGAGTTTCCTGATTCTCCCACTATCCCCAGCCCGGTCCCCACTGCCAACCTTGACCAAGGTCCCTCTCCTCTCCCCGCCCACAATGCCTTCTGAATGCCCCCAAATGCATACATGCCAAGTTATACCGCAATGATCTGTGTCTCACTGTCACTGCCATTCTAGACTCTAAGACTCTTGAGGGTAGATAACACTTCATGTTTGTATACATGATCACCACATAACATACACTCAATATATATTTTACTGAATTCCGCCAAACTGAACTGCTTCCCTTGGCTAGAATTATGAGAAGGAAAGCACGTTTCGTCTCTACACTAAAAAAAACCCCCAAATATTTCCCTTTGTAGTTTATACCCATCCCAAACCATCATTCTATTGCCTTCTCCTCCCCCAAAATAATAACAGCAGTCCCTCTTCTTCATTCACCAGGCATTTACTAGACACTTGTGGTACCCAGTCAACTGTGCTAGGGTCCAGGGATGCAAAGATAAATATGATAAAATCTCTCTCTGCAAGGAGCTCGCAGACTAGAGGGAGAGAGAGACGAACAGCACAACACAGTAAGTGCTCTGACAGAGGCTCAGAATAGCTGGTGTGGGACCCAGAGGAGGCAGAAAGTGATTCATACGCCTCATGGCTTCAAAGTCTGTTCTGAGTTATTCTGCTCTTGCGAACGCTTTGCTTTAAGTTATTCAAATACCACTTCATATACTGATGTTTTTCCCCAGGTAGAGTGAAAGGAACATGGAAGTTGGGCCAGGCAGTTCCTTTCATCTCTTTTGCACATCTGATCAGACCTCTGTCTCTGCAAAGGAGGCGGCTATGGAACTCCACACCCAGAAAATGTTCTGTAAATGCCCCTCGAATGTATAATATACAGGCGATCACACTCACGTAAGAGAACACAAGCCACTTTTGATTTCAGCACAAATATATTATAAAATAACTGATGTTCTGGAAAATGAAAGCACATCATTTGGCTCCTAGGTAGCTCAATGCTTCAATTCCAAGGGTATGGCAATGCCAAAACACCCACTCTTTCAACACTTCCCTTGACCAGTATTTCAAAATAGCCCAGCTGAGTTGTTTAGCAGCAAATAAATTACCTCTTTCTAGGATTCCATGATTTGTGGCCTTTCCCCCACCTGAAATAATTGCAGCTCCCTAAAATACCATTTTTCACCCTAAATACAAGGCCAGGGACTTTCCAATTCATCTCTCACAAATGTAAGGTCTGTTACTTGAGAATACCTTACTCTGGTTTTAGCTTCCTGCTGAAGTAGGAAAGTTACAACAGAAGCTTCTTTTCAACAACTTTTCTAACCATATCCCTCCCACTGCCTCATTATGGTGCCCTTGCAGGCCCGGGCAGTGGGAGGTGACTAGAGCAGTTTTGTCATGTGAATCATAGGACAGCATGGTGCGTAGTCTGCTGGCCTGAGGCCAAGATGGAAAGAGCCTCTGGGATGTGTCATTGCCAGCTAAATTATAACAGATCCATTGAGAGCCTCAGGACAAAAACCCCTGAGTCATCATGCGGGAAAACAAAATGACGGCAAGACAATCTTCACAAAATCTCTGGTTTAAGCAGCTCACTACCTACAAACGAAGGTGGAGTTCACTGAAGCACTGAGGTTTCTGCTTTTTCAATACCTTCCTGCCCCGTATCAGATTAAAGTAAAAGTCTACCATCTGAGTACTTTTAAATTTGAGAAGCATTCGAATGGCACTGTCATTGAAGGCTGTAGGATGTATACACAGACTGTGGTCTACAAATGATGCATTACAAATCATAATCAGTACTTTTCATCATGAGGTAAAACATGATGGAACATGTTCTCAGTTCTGGAACATGAACCATTCTATCTCTCTAGTTAAAACAAGAAAAACATTATGTAGATGATAGATGGATGGATGGATGGATGGATGGATGGATGGACGGACAGATGGACGGATGGATGGACAGATGAGAGAGACAGA
This sequence comes from Eubalaena glacialis, assembly GCF_028564815.1. NCBI lineage: Eukaryota > Metazoa > Chordata > Mammalia > Artiodactyla > Balaenidae > Eubalaena > Eubalaena glacialis. The sequence goes on from NC_083719.1 coordinate 47,252,894, forward strand.
CAGAAAGGGAGCTGGGGAGAAGAAGAGGGAGAGGGAGAAGAACAGACACCCACGTCATATATCCTGAATTCTATTATGTAAAGCTTTCCAAATCTGAGCTGTAGAACTCTCATCTCTAAAGTTATAGTGAGCCAGACCCTTTCAGAAGTTTCTTTTTAAACCAACACACCCTTTTGTTCTTTAGTTGCTTCCATTTATCTGTTAGCTATGAATCCTACTTTTTATTTTCCTGCAAAATCTACACTGTGAAAAACTCCCTTAAGATAAATTACAGGGACTTCCCTGGTGGTGCAGTGGTTAAGAATCTGCCTGCTAATGCAGGGGACATGGGTTCGATCGCTGGTCCAGGAAGGTACCACATACCACGGAGCAACTAAGCCCGTGCGCCACAACTACTGAGCCCGAGTGCCACAACTACTGAAGCCCATGCGCCTACAGCCCATACTCCACAACAAGAGAAGCCCGTGCACAGCAACAAAGAGTAGCCCCCGCTTGCCGCAACTAGAGAAAGCCCACACGCAGCAACGAAGACCCAACACAGCCAAAAATAAAAATTAATTAATTAATTAATTTAGAAAAGGGGGAAAAAGTCTTAAAAAAAAAGGAGACAAATTACAACTGAATTATCTTAAGACCTAGTAGTGCTATTAGTTCAGATTACATGGGATACAATTAGAATTTGAAGAAAACAAAATAAAAAGATGAAAAGAGACTAGGGCAGTTGGCAGAGCATCACGCAGATCTCACTGAAGGCAGGCATATGAAAGCTTTTCTAATGAGGCTTCAATAAAACACGTTTTATCCTAGCACCCTGTAACTCAGTACCCTCAAGCTATCATTTCTCCCCGATTAACAATTGCTACCCAAGGAATCATTGCCTGCAGATTGTATAAACAGCAACAAAACAAGGCACAAAATGAAAAAGTTCAATGTTAACTAAAATAAACATAAACAAGGAAATTAAAATAACCAAGAAACCAATGACTAGGTGTAAAAACCCAAACCAACGGGTTCTCTGCCCCTTACAAAGTGACGACCTATTATCATCCTTCAAGGGAACAAGCCCACTGTGCTGGAGTCATTAACACGCAGACAGTGAAAACTGTACATTGCCTCTTAATTTTAGTTGGAGTCAAGGAACAAATTTTTAATCAACAGGAAAAAGTAGTGTTTTTTAATGTTGAAATTAAAACAACTGCAGAAAAGAAGCTAGACAGTTAATTTGGATTTTTTATTTTTGTTCAAAAGTTTCTCTATTCTACCATTTTGTTGTGGGCATTAAAGGTTATAAACAACAAAGTCAAGATCTATTACGGCAGAGATTATAATGCTCTTCTACCAAGAGAGAGTCATTTTCAACCTTTTCTGTCTCTTTCATATTCAGGGTATATGTAGGAGATAGAATCAAAAGTATTTTGATATAAGATATTGTAATATATTAAAATTCCTTCTTTTGGAATGAAGTGAGCTAAAGATCTTTTCATAAGAATGAAAACTGTTTGGAAAAAAAAGTGGCACTCTACTGAAGGGGTTGACTTGATTCTATCTCCTACATATACCATGAATATGAGAGAGCGTGGCATGCACATATATACACTACCAAATGTAAAACAGATAGCTAGTGGGAAGCAGCCGCATAGCACAGGGAGATCAGCTCGGTGCTTTGTGACCACCTAGAGGGGTGGGCTAGGGAGGGTGGGAGGGAGGGAGATGCAAGAGGGAAGAAATATGGGGATATATGTATATGTATAGCTGATTCACTTTGTTATAAAGCAGAAACTAACACACCATTATCAAGCAATTATACTCCAATAATGATGTTAAAAAAAAACAACAGTAGAATGTATAATACAAAAAAAAAAAAAAGATATTACCTGAAGGAGAAGAATTTACATTAGAAAACAAAAAGGCAACCTAGTGAATGGGAAAAGATATTTGCAAATTATATGTCTGATAAGGGGTTAATATCCAAAATACATAAGAAGCTCATACAACTCAATATCAAAAAACAAACAACCTGGTTAAAAAAAAATAGGAGAGGACCTGAATAGGCATTTTTCCAAAGAAGACGTACAGATGGCCAACAGGCACATGAAAAGATATTCAACCTCACTAATCATCAGGGAAATGCAAATCAAAACCACAATGAGATATCACCTCACACCTGTCAGAATGGCTGTTATCAAAAAGACAAGAAATAACAAGTGTTGGTGAGGATGTGGAGAAAAGGGAACCCTCTTGCACTGTTGGTGGGAAGGTAAACTGGTATAGTCACTTGGAAAACAGTATGGAGGTTCCTCAAAAAACTAAAAATAGAACTCTCATATGATCCAGCAATTGCATTCCTGGGTATATATGCAAAGAAAACAAAAACATTAACTTAAAGAGACACATGCACTCCAATCTTCATAGCAGCATTATTTACAATAGCCAAGATATGGAAGCAACCTAAGTGTCCATCAACAGATAAATGAATAAAGAAGATGTGCCATGTATACACACACAAACTGGAGTATTAGTCATAAAAAAGAATAAAATTTTGCCATTCACAACAACATTGATGGACCTGGAGGTTATGCTTAGTGAAATAAATCAAAGACAAATATTGTATGTTTTCATTCATATGTAGAATCTATAAAATAAGACAATGAATATAACAAAACAGACTCGCAAATACAGAGAACAAACTAGTGGTCACCAGTTGGAAGAGGGGAGGGGGGAGGGGCAAGATAGGGGAAGGAGATTAAGAGGTACAAACTACTAGGTAAAAAATTAATAAGATACAAGGTTGTAATATACAGCACAGGGAATATAGCCAATATTTTATAATAATTTTATATGGAGTATAATCTATAAAAATATTGAATTACTGTGTTGTATACCTGAAACTTATATAATATTGTAGATCAACTAGATACTTCAATTTTTAAATCTAAATAAATAAATAAATCTTATTCAGAGATGAAAAGAAAAGAGCAAAATGAATTAGTGCAACAGTATGACTTGGAATTAGTCATACCTGGAGTCAAATTCTGTTTTGGCCATGTCCTAATATTGTGGCCTCGAGGACTCTGTTTAACCCTTTTGAATATCAAGTTCATGGTCAATATAAATATAACCATTGAAACCCATGCTGCAGGGGTACAGTGTAGACTAAATGATGGGCTGATGGGTCAGCACATACTAAACATTTTACCTGGATCACAGGAGGTGTTCCTTCAATGTTACCTTCGTTTTACTTTCTTTGCCCTTTACCTCGAGGAAGCCAGCACCGGGTTTTTTAGGAGACTCAGATTTTACTGATGCTGCAAAACTGTTTCATTAAAAATGGACTCTTCCGGGCTTCCCTGGTGGCTCAGTGGTTGAGAATCTGCCTGCCAATGCAGGGGACACGGGTTCGAGCCCTGGTCTGGGAAGATCCCACGTGCCGCGGAGCAACTAGGCCCGTGAGCCACAACTACTGAGCCTGCGCGTCTGGAGCCTGTGCTCCGCAACAAGAGAGGCCACGATAGTAAGAGGCCCGCGCACCGCGATGAAGAGTGGCCCCCGCTTGCCACAACTAGAGAAAGCCCTCGCACAGAAACGAAGACCCAACACAGCCATTAAAAAAAAAAAAAAAAAGGACTCTTCCCAGGATTATTATTCTGCAGTCACGCTGGCAGAGAATGAGAGAAGCCTGTTCTAATTCTCGGACACTCAGGTGCAGCACAAGATTTAATCTTTAGTGTCTGTGTCCAGGCCTAAGCTCTTCCATGGCCTCCTGTAAGGTCAAATGAACATTTCAAACCTTATAGCCAGAGCTTTGAAATTTTTTGATGCTTGCTTCTTTAAGTACTCTTTGATGAGTTTCAAAAGGAACCCTATCACTTTTCCAGCAAGAATTGTGCCATCCACTCTCAACTGCTAGCACTAAGCAGCTACCAAGTTCCTCACAAATTTGAAAGGCTCTGAGTATAGAGAAAGGACAAGCAGAGAACCCTGATGCACAGAAGAAAACACATCTTGGTTCACCATGATCTCCATGATTACCCAGTAGCTGTTTAGAGCCTGGTGGCTCTAATTGGAGCCTGTGCTGAATCATCGCGATTCATGTGGTACCCATCTGGCACCTGAAATTAGATTTTGTTCCCTCTGCATTCATAATGGTGAGGAAGGTGGGGATACATAACTGAAAAACCCCTTAAAGATTATTTTGCTAATAGATGAATTTCTTAGTGAAAAAGGAGAACAGCAGTTTCTTTGCTAAGGATGTGGCTCTCTTTCATCACCTAATGGTCTATTATCGATAGCTCAATTTTTTAAAAAGGCAATGCTATTTGGGAAGTTGGAGTTTTATCTTTAAAAATCTCTCTAATTCACTGAAGGAGTAATATAAGCTAAAGTGTATAAGCTGCAAAATAAAACCAAATTTAATGTCTGAAGTCTAAGGAACCAAGGAAAAGAAACTTGGAGTTAAAAGGATTTTAAGTTTCTAGATCATAATATCATACCATGGTATATCATACCATATTATACTGTACCATAACAGAGGTATTGTTCCTGACCATCCTATTCTTAAATATTACTAAGGAATGAGAGCCCTTAGCCCACTACATTAGATAGATTTTTTTTTTTTTTTTGGCAGCACCATGCAGCTTGCAGGATCTTAGTTCCCCGACTAGGGATTGAACCTGGGCCCACGGCAGTGAAAGCACAGAGTCCTCACCACTGGACCACCAGGGAAGTCCCTAGGTAGAATTTTTAATAAACATTTTTTTGTGTGGGAGGGAACCAGTTTGTCACTTATATTTGGCATAAATCACTCTATTACAATATTTCAGATCCTTAAAAACTTAATAATAATTATTATTAATTATAAAAATAAATATAATTTATTCTTGGCTATTCAGCTTTTAAAGACCAAACTATCCTGGCTCTGCTACTTATTGTGTGACTTTCGCAAGTTATCTGACCTCTCTGTACCTAAGTTTCTCTGTCTGTACACTAGAACTATGATATCTTGCTTCAAACCATTGTTGGAAGGAATATAGAATTCATAGAGGCAAAGTGCTGGAAATAGTGACAACACATAGTAAGCACTCATTAAGATATCATCATCCTCATATCTCTATCTTACTCTTAAGAAACTATAATTTGTTTACAGTGAATGTACAGTAAATGTGTGATGGGGACCATTATTTTGAAAATAATAATCCAACACTTTTGTATTCACTCTAAATCATGCTGCTCTGTAGGTACCCCATTCATTGAATCAGTTATTTTAGCCTGGCCCCTGGCGAGGAAGCAGAGAGATGATTAAAACCCCAGATAGGTGGTAGGAAAAAACAAATCCACTCTACATACCTCACTGGATTTCCTCATACCAACATAGGGCAGAAATATTGTTTTAGGAAGAATGGGAGTCTAGGATAGCACCCAGAAGGCTTCTTCATGGGCTGGTGACACTAAAGTTATCTTAAAGTCTCCGTGTGCCCCTAGAGGGGAAAAGGGAGATGGCTGATAGTGATGGCTGGAGAACTTGACAGAGTGACGGTTTGGAGAGGGGGTAAAGTGACATTAAAACTAAAAGCTGTAGGGTAGATTTCCCAAACAGGAGATCAAATGAAAACTACAGCCAAACCTGAGGAGAACTACAGCCCCAGCAAGAGTTGGGTGCCAGCCTAGTCAGTGAAGAGAGCTGAGTCCCGTAAAAGCAATTCCTGTTCTTTGTTTATGCGAAGAGGACAGAATAAAAAAGTATTAAGCCAGCTTTAGGTACTTCAAAAGTGGAGGCAGGAGGGACCACAACCAAATCACTGCAGAGATCAAATCATTGTATTTTAGTGATACAAAAACACTAAAATGGAAAATGGCATATGACCCAAAGTTGCCTTTCTCCCAATGCTATGAGAACAATATTAATTGTATTATTTTAATCACAAACATTTACCAGGCACTTACTGTGTGCCAGGCAATGTTCTAATCACTTAAAATGTATTAACTCATTCAATTCCAGTAAAATTCTGTAAAATGGCCACTATTTTAATATCTAATTTGTAGATGAAGAAATAGAGGCAGAAAAATGTTATATAACCAGGCAAGATTACATGACTAGTAAATTTTGAACCCAGGGTATGTAAGTTTCCTCCTGCACCCAGAGGCCATTTTGTTTTTTTAGGGAAGGGGCCAGAACTCATTGAAAAGGAGAAAAACAATCTTTATCTAGAGCAAAACTTTGAATTAACTTACCCCCTTATCAGTGCAACAGTAGTCCTAGAGCTAAACGATTGATTATAGGAAATAAGAAAAGCCACATAGTTTCTATATTAGAATTGTAGTGAGTAAATTTTGACCCCTTTATAGAGTTAGTCAATGTAAGTATACCAAAGTTTCCAATATAAGATAGGAATTTCAGTCTATTTCATTCTCCTTGCTCCCAAATTGAATTTGAAGCAGCCAAAGAAACACAACAATAGGAAAACAGGGAAGAGTGCCATAGATTTAGGGAATTTCTGTAAAATAGCCCACAGGATCCAGACTGCCTGTGAGTCCATACACTCTGGAATGTGAGAAGAGTTTAATAGTAAGAAATCTACTTTAAAAAATTCATCATAGCAATAGCTCAAGGAAGAAGAGAAACATGTAATTCTCCCTAAAAAAGTCTTTAAAAAGCATGTAAAAAAACCTAAACACTGAATCCCAATTTTTAAGCTTTGATTAAACAGGACTATAAGGCATACCATCCTCAAATAGCCAATGTCTTGCTTGATGAAAGACCAGAGACATTCCCACTGAAGTCAGGAGCATGAGGACACCCACTGTTACCACACTTAGTTAACAATATCTTTAAAGCACTAATTAGTAAGTCTAATAGAAGCGAGTCATAAATATTGGCAAAGAGGAGGCATATCTATAGTTATGTGAAAATCACGAACTCTTTATTTGAAAGACCCCCCAAAATATAAAGTTTAAAAAAATTTTTTTTAGTGTTTAGTAAGGTGCGTTGGTTACAAATCAATGTTTTCCTATATATCAACATTTGGAAATGTAATAGCTACCAAACAACAACAACAACAATCTATAAAACTAGGCACAGGGCTTCCCTGGTGGCGCAGTGGTTGAGAATCTGCCTGCCAATGCAGGGGACACGGGTTCGAGCCCTGGTCTGGGAAGATCCCACATGCCACGGAGCAACTAGGCCCGTGAGCCACAACTACTGAGCCTGCGAGTCTGGAGCCTGTGCTCCGCAACAAGAGAGGCCGCGATAGTGAGAGGCCCGCGCACCGCGATGAAGAGTGGCCCCCCCTCGCCGCAACTAGAGAAAGCCCTCGCACAGAAACGAAGACCCAACACAGCCAAAAATAAATAAATAAATAAATAAATAAATAAATGAAGACTTTCTCTCTCTAAAAAAAAAAAAAAAACAAACTAGGCACAAAGAAGATTTTGGGGGTTTTGTTTGCATGTTCATTTACAAAGGTACAAGGAATACATAGGGGAAAAATATATAAAACTTTCTTGCAGGACATAAAAGAAGACACACCAAAAAATAACATGTTTCTGAAGAAGAAAGAACGTGCGATTCTAATCATGTGCAGTTCCAACATGAATTATTTATCTATTTATTTATATTTAAATATTTGTTATAGAAACTTTCAAAAATACACAAAGCCAGAGAAAATAGGATCATGAACCCCAAGTACTCATCATGCAGCTAGCAGTAGCAATATTTTTGTAATCTTACTTTATCTATCCTACATGCACTTTCCCTACTATACCTTCCTGCTTGCATAATTTAAGACATCATATAAATAAACATGTAAGTATAGGTAGAAAATTTCTGAAAAACAACAATAACAAAGGAAGAATTTCTATAATAATTAAAATAATTTATCCTGGTACCAGAGTAGAAGAAAAACCAGTGGAACTGAAAAGAAAAAAAAGATACAACTATATATATGAATTTGATATTTGATAAAGGTAATATTTTTCTTTATCAGTGTTTAAAGCATAGGTTACTCTATCATTGGGTTGGGACAACTTGATAATCATTTGGGTACAAAATATCTTCATATCAGGCCAGAAAATAGTCCAGATGAATTGAAGATTTAAATGTGAAAAATAAAGCCATGGAAGTAGTAAAATAGAACATTTGTAAATATTTTATTTCTTTAAGGGTACAGAAGGTCTTTCTAAGCATTGTATGTGCCAGACACTTTGCTAAGTGCATAAACTAGGAATAGAATGACTTAAATTTTGAAAATAAAAAAAAATTACAAATATTTTTAAATATAAAACATAAACTAGGAAAAATCACAGCGTATTTTACAGATGAAGTTACAACATGAAGAAGTCTTAAAAATCCATATGAAAAATAATCATGTCCCAGTAGAAAGAGAGGCAGAGAGCATGAAAAGGCAAATTCACAAAAAGATAAATTAAAATTTTAAATTAATGTGGGAAAAATCAACTTCACTAACAAGCAAAAAGTAAGTAAATAAAACAAGGAGATGCCCTATTTTGTCCATTAGATGGTACATTAAAATAAAAAATAACACTGAATGTAGGAGCAGTCATTTACTGCCAGTGGGAATATAATCAGTACAATATTTCTAGACAGGTTTTTGGCAAATATATCAAAAACCTGATAAACACACTTACCCTTTGAATCAGCATGAGAAAAGGATACAGAGATGTATATGCAAAAATAATGATCAAGCGCTGTTCATAATAAGAAAAAATGTGAACAAAGTAAATATCCAACCACAGAGGATTATCTAAATTAATATTTCTATAAAAATGAAAAGGAATATTTTGAAGCTATTAGAAATAACAATGTAGATGTATATATAAAGATGTTCACAATAAACTGCTAAGTGAAAAGCACAGACTACTAATTGTATTCATAGTATGGTCCCATTTCTGTACTCTGCCTGTACATACACAGAAAATAATTTGGAAAGACAGACATCAAAATATAACAGTGTGTAGCTCTAGAATTATGGGAGATTTTCTCCTTTTGTTTCTGTGCCTAATGTGACCTAATTTTTCTACAGTGATGATATCCTATTTGTGCTACAAAATTAAGTAACAAAGAAGTACGTATAGTTATAGCATTAAATATAGTTTGCAGCTAAAGACCAAAATTGTTGGAAGACAGAATGATCATGGAATTCCTTAGTCGTAATAGGGTGGATGCTTCTAATAAGAAAGGTCATGCAGGCTTTCCATGACTTGACTGGAGATGGGATATTTCAGATTGTGAACATATATGCTTTGGCTGCTGTGAAATATGAAGCAGGCTTTGAAATGCAAGTATAATTACAGAAATTCAAACTGACAGTCATTACAGTTAGTTCTCCTGAGTAAATGAAAGCAAGAAATCTTAAAAATAATAGATGATTAACACGTTTATAAAAATGGAAAATTTAAAATTTGCCAATCATCATCCCTAAAGTGAGCATTAGTTTACACGTTTCAGATGTAAAGTTTCATTGACTGAATTAAGTGTATACAAAAGCACTTGCCAAGACATTTTTCTGTAAATTAAAAGAAGAGAGCAACCAATAAAGAAAAACCAAAGCAATTGTTTAACCCAAGCAGGCAGAAAGCCTCCAGGTGCCATATGCCCTCCCCACAGCCTGCAAGAACCTTGATCAACCAGAGCTTGGCTCAGCCCTGTGCCCAGAACAATCCTGTTCCCAATCAAGAAGAATTTAAAGAGCTCTATGTTAATGGGCATTGAAAGAAGAAGAAAGAAAACACACTTGAGCGTCAGCTTCTTGCCAGCCACGACGTTATTAGTTTATATCCATTATTCCACTTAGTTCTTCAGAATCTATGGAATAGGTGGCATTTCCCCCATTCTGCAGATGATAAAACCAAACCTAAGATAAATGAAATTATTTCCCCAAAGTGTCACAAGTCACAAGTAGTAGAAGTGTGAGTCAAATCCATATCTCTCTGGCCCAAAACTTTACGCCCTTTTCAAAAAGCTATAAAGACAAATCTGATTTTGTTACTTTGTAGCAGTTGGAGATGGGCTAGTTTGGAGGTTAAGCAAACAGACTTTTGAGCCAGAATGCCTGGGTTCAAAACCCCCCTCTGCCAGTTGCTAGATGTGTGATGCTGCACATGCTTCCTGACCTTCTGTGACTCAGTTTCCTCCCTTGAAAGTGGGGGCAATAGGAGTACCTGCCTCATAGATAAGGACTGACTGGTAAGTGTTAAGATGTAGAAAGCACCTGGGACTTTTCCTGACAAATACTAAGCATCAGTAAGTGTTAGCTATCTTTATTATCATTTGTGGGGTTTTTGTGGCCACTTTATGGTCCATTTTCAACAGCTTGTCTTTACCTTATGCACCCCCTTCCTTGTCTCCCAGCTTTCTCCCTGCTAGCTCCCTAAGACTCCAAGTCTAATCCCCAGCTTAGCAGTTGGGCCCCTGTGCACCATCTGCCCAGAGCACCAGGACTTCTCACACTCAGGATCTGCCAGCCTGGGAGCCTTTGCAGGACCTTGGCTGTGCCACCTACCACTTGTCACCCCCTCTCAGTACACTGCTCTGCTTGCAAAATGGCAAAACGTCCTTCTGTCTCTACCAGTGGCAGCCACCCCTCCCCTTGGAACAGATCCTGTTTCCGGATTCTGGCAGCACAAATTTTGAACATGTTCCCAGTCAGACCCACTATTGTCTACTGAGCTTAAGCTCACATTCAGAGAGAGACCAAAGAGAAAGCTTCTCAAATTAGAGATTATGGCCCCTCCCATCTCCAGAGAACCCTTGAAAAAACAGTGCAAGGTGGGAATTACACATGCACTTCATTTTTAAAATCGCACAAACAGCACAATATTTTATTCATGCCACTAAGGGAGGTATCTCCAAACATGGTATGACATGTACAAAGAAGTTATGTCTGAGTATTTCTGGAGACAATGTTGCTTTCTGCATCCTGACCTTCTCAGCTTCTTTTCTTTCCGTTAAAACACTTTCACTGGCTCCATGCACTTTGCCAAAATCATTGCCAAAAACAAGGATTTGCAGCGTGACACCTGATTTGAAATCACCTGCAGATCTTTCATCACTTTGTCACCTCTAATATTATGTTAATAAGTGCTTAACACTGCCTCCGAAATTCAAATCCTTCCAGATTACCTTTAACACTATAGGCACCTCCCTCAAGGAAGCAGCAAAGTACTGATATTTTCAGCAGCACAAGGCTGCACAGAAGAATAAAATACTCTGATGCTTCAAAGGACAGATTTCCCAGCCTTTGCCAGCGCCCCAGAAACGGAAAAATGAATTCTTCGGCCTTGCCATTCATCCAAGGTTTTCTGTGATTTGTTTTGAAATTTCTAAATATAGGCATTTTCATTTTGCTTTTTTGTAGATGTATGCTTTGTATCTACACTATGCATTTCACCCAAAGTTCTCAAAACTACTTTATATCAACATTTCACAAAGTGAAAGCTAGAATTCAAATTTCAGAGATAATGAAAGGGAAGCAAAATCTTCCAGTGACTTTTTGAAAATATATCTGTACACAAGATGCATAGAGCTAATATTAGTTTGGAAGGAACCACTGTTGGATAAACCACATTTTACTCTGTCCTAAAATGATGGCACGGTTGCTAGCAGGACTCAGTAAATATTCACAATGAAAAACCAAGTATTTGTTAAGCATCTCCGAATGGTGCAAAATCTGCTCTAGAAGGTATTGTAGGTAGAAAAAAATGTATAAAACATAAATCTCTTTAAACACTATCTTGTTCAGAGAACAAGGCTGAAACTAGAAACAATTACAGAACACTACAGTCTATAATTAGAGCTTAATAAATTGCATGGTACAGATAACAAGTTCAAAAGTAATTAAGAAAAGAAAAATAAGAGAAGTTGTTGTAGGCTAGGGACGTGAACAAACAAAGAGTGTAGTTTTCAAGCAGACTTTAAAAACTGACAAGTGTATAAATGGGCAGAACAGAAAAGGAAAAGCGCTCATGCCTGAAAGGAACAGCAGAGGGGAAATAGATGGAAAGTCATTGAAGGCAGAGAAGAGACTAGTACACAGGTGTATAATGGGGGAAGGGTGGAAGGTAAGAAGGGAGGAAGAATGACTTCTCTATAGGAACAGAAGATTTGTTACAGGGAGTAAAGGAAAGCAACCTGGGATTATTGTATGAAAAGGAGATTAGGGGGCATTGATTGCCAGTTAAGCTTGATCCAGTAGGTAACCAGTGTGCTCTTAGCAGGTGAATGGCATGGCAGGGCCCTGCTTTAAGAAGTATATTCAGCCAACAGAAGATGAATAAATGGGAGGTGATCTAATTCAATGGTTTGTTTTCTTACAAAGGTCCTTATTTTTGTACATAAATTAGAAAGATCAGGTCTCCTCTGTTATAATCTCCGAAACCTTCGGTGATTGCAAAGAAGTTCAGAATCTCAGTTCCAATAGGAATAGTAACATATTTGTTACACTATTTTTATAAGAATTAAATTAGATTATGTATGAGAAGTGATTAATATATAGAAAGCACTTAGTAAACATCAATTCTCTCCCCATAAACTCTTTGAAGATTCTGTGAATAGTCAAAGATTAGTTATAATTGAGATGCTGAGATTTAGGCAAAGCTGTTACATGGAGCTTCCAAAGTGTTATGGAACAATCAAACTTTGTATTTAATCAATCAATGGTCTGATCTTATTTCAGTGTAACCAGTGTAGACCTAGGACTATTGCTCATTCCAAATGGCTTCATGGATGGGTATATTGAATTTTATCTCAAATTTAAATGGGGCAAGTTATTATAGCACCTCTGTTACATTTTTATAAACTTAGATTAAGAAATAGATATAGCAAGTATGGGGTTTCCATACATTCAGTTGTTCTTTCAAAAGTATTTATTGGGACTTCCCTGGTGGCACAGTGCTTAAGAATCCGCCTGCCAATGCAGGGGACACAGGTTTGAGCCCTGGTCCAGGAAGATACCGCATGCCGCGGAGCAGCTAAGCCCATGTGCCACAACTATTGAGGCTGCGCTCTACAGCCCGTGAGCCTCAATTACTGAGCCCGCGTGCCACAACTACTGAAGCCCATGCACCTAGAGCCCGTGCTCCACAACAAGAGAAGCCATGACAATGAGAAGCCCACGCACCGCAACGAAGAGTAGCCCCTGCTCGCTGCAACTAGAGAAAGCCCGCACTCAGCAACGAAGACCCAACACAGCCAAAAATAAATAAATAAATAAATTTATTTTTTTAAAAAAAATTATTGAGCACCTACAAAGTGCCAAGCATTGTTCTGAGCACTGGGAATATATCAGTGAACAAAAAGACAAAATCTCTACATTCATTTACCTTATATTCCAGAGGAAGAAGACAGATAATAAATTAAGATACAAATAACATATAAGTAAAATAATTAATGAGCAAAATATATATTATGTGAGCTGGTGACGTGCAAAGACAAAAACCAAACGTATGGGGGACAGCGATTGCAATTTTAGTTAGAATGGCCAGGAAGAGCTTCTCTGAAAAGATAACATTTGAATAAAATCCTGAAGGAAGCATGGGAGGGAGCCTTGTAAGGGTCTGGCAGTGCCCTGGTATGTCTGAAGCATGGTCAGGGTTGCAAGGGCCTAGTGTGCCAGGGTGAGAGGAGTTAAGCTGAGTTCAGAGAGGTAACAGTACGGTTAGGACCTTGTAAGGCATATCACAGCCAATCTCTGGGTGCATGGCCCTTGCAGAGCAGAAGAGAATAGCAGGGCAGTGGCTGGCCTTTGGAGGGCACAGAAAACGGCACCAAGCTCCAACCCAGCAACAGCAAGTTTTACTCTTCCAGGGCTACCCCGTTTTAAATGGTTTCCTTCAACACCCAGCCTCAGAATCCCCTCTCCCACAGCATACTAGCAGGCAGCAACAATGAGAGATACAATAAAGGAAAAATATCAATGTAGCATTGTACATCAGCAGTCCACCAACTAGCAACGGTACCAGGCCACGCTTTGAGAACCACTATCCTGGACCTGACAGGACACTATCCAGCAGGCAGGAGGTGTCCACAGGGCAGGAGGTGCCAGCAAGGGCAGATGGTGTCTGCAGGAAGCGCACTTCACGGGCAGCCAATTAGGAGCGCAAAATGGTGAAGGAAAAGGCAACTTGAGGTTTATAAATTAAAACCAATTTCTGAGCTCCTCCCCTCTCCACCCACTGATATAAAAACCAGGCTGTTTGGACTCTTATTTTCACTGACTACCTGGAAGAGAAATCTGTGCTGGCAATCTCCATCTAGAGTCAGGTAACTTTGCTAGGAACTGTCAGAAAGCCTGCTCTCCCCAAAGCAAAGGATTTTTCGTAATTAGTGCTAGTGGCCTAGACACCAGGTCTGCTCCCTCTTCTACACTAGAATCTTTATACTTTAAGTAATTAATAAGGAAATTCCTAATGAGATATAGCCTCCCATTTCCCAGAGACAACCAAAGATAATCATACTGTGGAAACATTTAAAACATTGCCATGTCATTGTTTTCTCTCTAGGCAACCATGGGGATTTTGGAAAAGCTTCCTGTTGACAATTTTGGCACTCACCTAAAAAACAAAAACACTAGACTTCTGTCAGCATTTCAACCTAGCAAACTGTCTATTGTTTTGGCATTAAATAATGTAGAGAAACAGCCGGGATGGTAATGTCACAGGATGGTGAAATGTCACCATTATCTTACGGCAATTTCTTCAACATCCTTTGAGTGCAAGATTTTTTTTTCTCCTACAATGCAGTTTGAACATAGCACTTATTTCTTGGGATAGGTTTAGAAGTTACTGCACCTATACTGGCAGATGAGCAAGCTAGAAGAAGGGAGAGAAAGAGAGAGAGTGAGAAGTTGAGAGAGAGACCATGATTGCAGGCATAAACTGATTGTGCTTTTTTAATTATCTTGAACCCAATGAAGTGTTCACTTTAAGTTGGGAACTTTCCTGCACTAATTACCTTACTTGAGAATTTAATAAAAGCTACCATAACATGATCAGAAAACTTTCTAAGTAACTAAATTACTTACGTATAAGTAATTACTTTCCTACTTTTGCAGCTATAAGGTAAATGGACTCAAAACAAAAGAAAATGCACATCAGCTCAAAATCTTATTTCCCTCAACATGAATTGCAAGTGCAAATTTTGAGATCCTACTAACTTAGGATCTTACAACCTAAAAACATAAAGTTTTAGTAAAACTGCTAATTGTGACAAGTTACAGCAATTTTCAGAGTTTTTAAAAATCTAATGTTTCTGGTAAAGAGAAACTGAGAACTGAAAAAATTACCTGTAAACCCTCAAGCTTTTCATTTACCTCAAAAAAGAGATGCTCCTTTTGTTGAAAAACAGAACCTTTTTTTAACCTCAAATTTAAAAACAAAAAAAAAAATACAGGCTCGTAAAATTATAAAAATCAAATTTAAAATTTGAAACAGCAGAGACTTCCCTGGCCTTCCAGTGGTTAAGACTCTGCGCTTCCACTGCAGGGGGTACAGGTTCCATCCCTGGTCCGGGAACTAAGATTCCAGCACACCACATGGCGAGGCCAAAAAAAAAAAAAAAAAAAATTGAAACAGCAAAGTAACAAAATATTTACATAACAGATACATTAGGTTCTTCAAACAGGGAAAACAAAACTGGATTCCATCAGGAAGTGAATAAAATTACTTACTTCTCCAACTATTTAGCAAGAGACAAAGCCTTTCCCTACAAATAGACGATCTATGAGTTGAAAAGACTCCCTCTCCAAAAAAAAAAAAAAAAGAGGTACCTGGAAGCTCTGAAAAACCAAGTTCACTGCAGATAGTTCATGGTACAGTATCATATTTACATTTCCTTTGTATTTTCTTATTTCCCTTCTTCTACAGAAAAACTAGATTACAGCGCTCGTCCTTCTAGGGGACTACAGTGTCAGGCAGTACTATAGCGCGGCCTCGGTGATCAAGTCCAGTTTCTGTTTCGTGCTTCTGTCTCTAACAGGTGTGTTTCTATGGATGATGCTTGCCACAGCTGGGAGGCCAAGCCACTGCCAAGTGCCTCAAGCTGAGAAGCAGTGCAGCCACAGCGGGCGGCGGCCAAAGCGCACCCGCCGCTTTCCCTCCAACTCGGCCCTGAAATCACCGAGCCCCGTCGCTCTGCTAAAAGGACAGAGGAGCCCTCCCAGCTTGGAGACAATCGCGCAGACCAACGACAAAACCGCCCTTCCGGAAACACTGCACCTAATGCAATTCTCTGCACTCGGGGACCACTCAGTAATAGACCACAGATGCCTGGGAGGCATTTCTCTTCCAGGGAGGTTGTAGCAGCACGTGCGGACTCTCATCAGTTCCTGCGAGGCAGGAAGGCAAGCAACCTCCCTTTTGCAGATAAGAGAGCTAGTGTACCGAGCAGCCCCATCACAGGGGACTGGGGACAGATCCAGAACCCATTTCATATGGCACAGGTCTCTGGATTGTCCTGAAGGGAAAGCTACCCCCTTCAGAAACTGTGGGAGGGGGGAAAATACATATATATATATACATACACACACATATATATATACACACACACACACACACACATCAATATATGTGTGTGTACATATATGTAATTTCCTCGTTCCCCCAAACTCTTTCCCAGATTTGCTACCATAAACATACTAAAAGGGTGAAAACAGAGACGATGGAATTAGAAAAAATCAAGAATTAAAAGAAAATATTTATTGTGTAATGTAGCTGCTTCCCTGCCCCTGCCTCCATTTGCATGGTAATTTTAATGTAGTTTTTAGATTAGCTAGGGTTGGCAGTAATATCACCCACCCGGCTCATGCAGTATTTACTACTTGTACTCCAAAACCTCAATAAAAATTAGTCTTGTAACGTTTCCTAGGAATTTATTTAATAGTCCCTGAAATAGTGTGTCGGCTACCTTGGACTCCATGATTAACTTGACTTCAAGGCATGAAATTTATTTGTGTTTTGTGGGCATCAGGGTAATTGAAACAGGCTCACAAATCCATAAGCTCCCAAAGCATTACTTGCAGAGGAAAGATGTCATTATATATTTTTAACATATGTAGAAACTAGTATCATGAATTTAAAAAATGAATTCATTTTTAAGTGTCACTAAATTCATAGTGGCTCTTTGTCATCATATATTTTTCAAGTGATGCATTCTAAAAATATAATTACTGTCATGTGGAACTGTGGGCTGGATTTAATGACACACTTCTAATGGAATATAATGGAAATGATGATTTGTGAATTCTGAGACAAACCTATTTAACTTTAACCCAGCATTGCCCAGTCAGAGACTGGTGAATTTGCCTACCTGGCATCCCTTCTCCCTTTTCTGGATACAAAACCATAACATTTGATGATTCTCTCAGTGTATCATTACATGTTTTGGATAGGGCAGAATATATGCCCTCCCACCAGCTGGGATGGGCTTGTACCCCAGGCTTGGCCAATCAGAGCACCCTATCCCAATAGCCTGCAAGTGATTGGTGCAGTGAAAGTCACATGACTCAGGACAGACTAATCAATCTCTTCCCTAAGATTTGATGTGGGAATCCTGGAAGAAAGAAAGAGTCTCTTCTTCTTTTGGGATCACAAATTATAAGCCATAGATAAGCCTGGTTTCCAGAGTCCATTTTATCCTGGTTTCATGGAAAGAAATTGCCTACAAAGACCCAGTACAGAGAACAGAGAGCAGGGGAGCAAAGCCAAAAGAAGGAGTAATAGAAAGGCTTAGCGGGTGACAGCATTTAAGCACCTGTTGCTGGATCTGTCCCCACTGGACTTAAAGTTATGTGATCAATTCATTCATTTTTTGCTTAAATTACTCTAAGTTGATTTTCTGTCTGCAATGAAAGCCTTGCCTAATACTAGAGGTAAACACAGTGTTTGTCACTGAAATGGTCTCATTAAAAAAAAAATTGCTCAAAAATTGAAAAAAATATTGATGATCAACGCACCACAGCATTTTCACACTGTTATCCATTTCCTTCTTCTTAAGCTTTTTCTTTCCCTGATTGCCATGATGCCACACTCTCTTCATTCTTCTCCTAAATCTATGACCATTCTTTCTCTGTCTCCCGACTTGTCCCTGAAGTGTGAATGCTCTACATTTCTGTTCTCAGCTGCTTCTCTTCTCTATATACTTCCTCACCTAATTTCACCCATCTTATGTCTAGTAGACACAATGAATTGGTCCTCAGCATCCATTCCAACCTCTTCCTAGAGAGCCCACCCTTCCACAGAAGCTGGAAAGATAAAGACCACAATTTCCAGACTCCCTTACAAGAAGAATTCTGAATCTACACTAGGTTCTCCCAGTCTGATGTACTCCAGTGAAATATTTGGAAGACAAAAGTGAAGTAGGGCCTAGTTTCCTATTGTTTTTGCTGTTGCTGTTGGCAAAGAGGGGTGTGGAAATATGGGGGTTTCAGCAGCGGTGTCCCTGTGGGAAAGCACTGACGCCGTGGTGTATGGAGAGCTGTAGCAGTCGTGGTTGTGGAGACCTCCTGTTCCCAGGACTGCAGCCACACTGCACATTCTTGAAATCCAAAGCATCAGTGTCAGCCTCCTGATGCTTCACCACCATCCTCTTGGGACCAGTTGGACAGTCTGGTGCTGGATATAATTTCTGGAAGCCCACCTCTCCAGCCCTTCCAATGCTTTTGCAATTCTAGAAAAAACTAGAGGGAGTGTTTGCCACTCAGTTTCTCCAAAATTCTCCCCATTGACAACACAGTAAAATAAAACACCTTGTGAATAGCCCATAAGGCTGTGCGTTATATAGCCACTACTTCCCAGGCTAGCCTCATCTCCTGCCAGATTCCTCTTTACCCCTTCACACACTGACAAGCCAGCCCTCCCTTTGCCTCTTTTATTTGCGTATGATCCTCTGTTTTCTGGCATCTCTCTCTCCTTCTTGACTGCCTGAGAAATGTCTGTGCAGACTTCAGAGACTCCTCCAGAGAAATTAGGCATCTGTTTGTAGGCACCACAGGACTCTATGTTCAACACTTTTAAAAGAATCATGTTGGTGTATTATAATTTTTGTTTTCGTGTTTATCTTTCTACTATCATTGAAATTCATTGAAGGGATGAGTAGTGAATTTTTCTCAGTTTCCCAAGCCTATCATAATATACGATACTTAAATGAATGGAATGGGAATTAAAACCTCCTTCAATTTATGAAATGAAATGTTATGAAATGTTGTAGAGGCTTAAATACATTTCCTTTCAGCTCCATCTCCTGGGAGAAATAGGATCAGAAATAAAACGTTTCCACTTTGAAAAGACAGTACATACACATGAAAACTTTATTAATATCACTCCTTAAATAGCTTCAAGAAAGCCCTCCAACACAGCCAGCACTACTATAAGTCATGTAAAGCCAAGGAAACTTCAACTATTTCCTCAAACCCACACGACCTGGATTTTTCCCCATAACCCAGTCAGCTTTTCCATTCTCTCCCTCAGTTCATGGAAAGGAGACAGGCTACTCTGACAATCTCTCTCTTCTGTTATCCTCAGTGTTTTCTACTTTGTGTGCTCAAATAACTTACAGAATTCTTTTTTAAACCAGATTTAAATGGAGGTTAAACACATTTGATAACTAGGAGTAAGATGGTAGGCACAGGGAACTCTTAATAAACTTAATAAAAATTAATTTAGTGCAACTACCAGACATCACTTTAGTAAGAGTATTCTTTTCCATACTTGGAGAAGAGCTAAAGCTTACTTGTTAGTGCACAAGTTCAAATGGAAAGAAACAGTGACGTCAGCAGGGCTGCCACACTATTATGGTATATTATGGGTATTTTAACCCTGGTTCACAGACTTTCAGTAAATGAATAGAAGACAGCTGCCCTTATTGATCCTAAATACTTACTTAGAAGGGAGAAAATACCACATGCCAAACAGGAATTGGACTTAGTGGAAGACATTCAAACCTCAAAGTCTTTAAGGAAGAAAGAAAATGTCTGAAGCAAAATTTGTAAGCCCCAGAGGTCCTCAGGGCCAGGAAATACTTAAAACTTCCATCCTCTGAAAGGTACCAAGTGAACAAGGCCATCACCTGAGGCAGTTATTATTGTTGAATCTGTACTTTCTGTCTTCTTCATGCCACTGTCATACTCCTGTTTGCCAATATTGACCCAACATTGCTATAGGAAAAAAAAAAAAGTCTTTGTTTCCAGATTTTAATTTCCGAGGTAGGCTAACTGCATTCCTTGGTCATGATTGATGGAAGGAGAGTGGTGTGATTCAATCCTTTGAAGTGGCTTCTATGACTTATCTGGTGACCAAGTCTATAGCTGGCAGGATTTAGCATTTGCCCTTTTAATCTCAGTTGGAAAGGCTGTTTAGGGACATCAGATTCCTGGTACACACACAACAAGAACACACAAAGAAAAGAAAAAACAAACTAACAAACCAGAAAATCCTATTAAGTGGCACAGATAAGGAATTTTAGAGCAGAGGTGAAGGTTACTTGCAACTTTCCCTGTGAGTTCCTTACATTTACCTACCAGGATATTATTTTCATTTCTTCTACAGGTTGTATGACCGCCAAGAAATTAATTTAATATATGGATTTACCCTTCACCCCAACCCTCAAGCAAATCAGAATTGCCAAAGTTATTTGGGAAGCAATTAATTTTGTTTTTTTTAACAAGGGCTCTTTATTTTCCAAGGAAAATAAGTTTCTTCAAATTACAGATTTCATTAGTGAGTTAAAATGTAATGTGTATCTTTTATCTAGTTCTTAAAGTGTGGTCCCTGAACAAGCAACAGCAAACCATCACCAGGAACTTGTTAGAAATGCCAAATTTAAGTCCCACCCCAGACCCATGAAATCATAAACTGGGAGGGTGGGCCAAGCAATCTGCATCTTAACAAGTCCTCCAGGTGATTCTGATGCATGTTTGAGAATGTTTAAAGTTTGAGAATCACAGATCCCAAGATAAATATTTTATGGATGGAAATAAGAATTGAAGAGAGAATGAGCTGCCTAACTGCTTAATGCTACAAACACTCCCAGTGACAATGGTTCAAAAGCACTCATGCTGTTATGTCACATTTATCAATTACCTAAATGCTATTGCTATAGTCATAAGAATTCTATATCCATGTTGGAAGAAAGTTGGAAAGGAAAGAGGTTGAACATTGAATTACTAAAGCTACATATTTTGGGGATAAAGATTTGGGAGATTCTGGGCCCTATGTTTTACCATCAGGATTATCTCCCTGGATCAGTAGGAAGGAATCAAGGCAGAGCTTTGTTTTGGTGTGTGTAAAATAGAGATCCACTATGACCTTGAAAACCCATGAAAGTCACTTCTGAGTGAGAGCCTAGAACAGTATTTTAGCTTCCTGCTTTTGCTGAGGCCAGCCATGATCCTATCTAGGGCTCCAGGTCTAAGAGCAGGAGACAAAAGTTTTTGAGGTTCCCTTTACAGTTCATTTTCAACACATAAGCAATGTGTCTCCAGCTTGTTACAAGTACTTTCAAATAATTCTCTGATTAAGACTTTCAACAAACAACTCTTGCAAATGAAGCATTTTTATTCCCTTGTAGTGTACATCTATTATTTGTGTCTGCCCATCACCTAACCCCCCTTCTCTTGGCAATAGCATGCCTACTTCTTTCTGGGAACTCTTCCCTTCTTCATTTCATCCTGGGGTTAATAACAATGGCTTTTCTCTCCCCTTTGTTCACCTGGACAGATAGATGACTCAGGACTACCCAGAGTCCTTCACTAGGGTTATTAGATACTGAAGTAAACAGAACAGAGAAACACTTTGTTTTTCCCTTTGAGATGCTCAGCTGGGGTGTTGTAAGCCTGGAGCTGCCAGCTGCCATGTTTCTTGCTACTATTTGCTCTCAGTGAGAAAAAGGCCATCACAGAGAGATAAGCCAAGATAAGAGTGTCATAGTGGTGACAGGGTTCCCTAAGGTCACATATGCTAACAATGATTTAGTCAGCTCTTCAGATTCTAGGTTTTACCCTCCTTCTAGGTCACCCTTTCTTAGCTAGCTTAGTTCATTTTCTGTCACTTGCAACTGAGAGTCCTGACTAGTATAGCATAGTATGAATGATGGAAAAGACTTAAAGATTTAAGTATATCGCCCTAGGTACATACTTAGTAAACAGAAAAGACAGGATGCCTAGCTCTTCATAGTTAATGTCCAATATATTTCCACTATATCACAGCGAGTTATTATCTTTAAAAAGAAGACTAGGGTTTGTTGAATTAAATGCATTATGTGGTGACTCGGTTTTCAAATCATATATTAAAACAAAACACAAAAAGTGTGGACCATAAAAGAAAATAATGATAAATTGGACTTTGTTAAAATTAAGAACTTCTATTCATCAAAAGAAAACACAAATATATTCACACATTTGTCAGAATACGTAAAGACAGATCAATAACAAAAAGACAATTAATGGCTAAAATACTTGAACAGGATTTCATAAAAGAGGCTTCAAAAAGCCCAATAATTATATGGAAAGGTACTCAACAACATTATTTGTCAGGGAAATGAAGACTAAAACTATAATGAGATACTACCAGACATTCACCAAAATGACTAAAATTAAAAACACTGACAATATCACATATTGGCACAAATATAGAGGAACTAGGGCTCTCATACATTGCTGGTGGGAAGGAAAATTAGTACCACCTCTTTGGAAAAACATTTGTCAGCAAGTGCTAAAGCTAAATCATGCCTACCTCATGAATGTGCAATCCTAATTCCAGCCACATCTACCAAAAAAAGAATGAGTACATATGTCCATCAAAAATCACAGCAGACATTCATAAACTTGAAAAATGAAAATAAAATAAATACCCATCAAGATGAGAATATCAGTAGAATACTACACAGCAATAAAAAAACAGGCAAACCAAGCTGTGGTGAGAGAACTAAGAATGGTGGTGAAACCGAGTGGGACCCTGTGGGGCCCTCCCAAGTACCAAAGCCTTTCTGTGTTCCCTGTTTCTCATTTGTAGGAAAAAGACTTCACCCTCCTAGACCTTCCCTGAGTACCAAAGTGCAGATTCAGACAGTTACTAATTAGCAGAGTGAGGGAATGCAGAAACAAAGGAAAGGCAGTCAAAAAATAACAGTGCAGCCATGGGGCAAGGTCCTGGGTCCTCCTCAAGGGATATACATAACAATTTGATACATATCTCTGAGTTTTTCTACAGGTACCAGAAAGCTGATGACTGAGGTTCCTGGAGCACCACCCCGTTACCTCACCACCAGCCACTCAGAAGAAAGTCTCTCACACACACACACACACACACACACACATCCTGTGGCTCTCCCCTCAAATTTGCTTTTAAAAACCCTTTCCTGAGGAGTTTGGGCTTTTTGAGCATGAGCTGCCCATTCTCCTTGCTTGGCCCTTGCAATAAACCCTTCTCTGCTCCAAATTCCAACATTTCAGTTTATTTGGCCTCACTGTGCATTGGGTATAAGAACTTGGGTTTGACAACAGTGGTAACCTCTGAATGGAGGAAAATTAACTGGAAAGAAACAAGAGGGAATTTTTTTTTTAATCTTGCTTTATATCTTAGTCCAGGCAGTAGCTACACAAGTATATACATATGTAAAATTTCACTGAATTGTGTACGTAAGAGTTATATACTTTCCTGTCTGTGCATTATACCTCATCTAAGGGGGGAAAAAAAGAACAAATTAAGAAAATGCTACAAACATATCCTAATTCTCCATGTTTTATAATTTTAAAAGCATTCCTCAAAGATTCCAGAACACAGGAGCCCAAAAGGGAATAGAATTGAGATCATTTCTAATGGAGGGCCTGTGTGATACAACTGTGAAGCTCAGATCTCTGCCTGGCTAAATTGTGAAACACAAAAGAGTTTAGGAAATATCTGAGTATATTTCAGGGTTGTGTGGGGACAAGATGTGATAAACTGATGAGCAGAAATAATTTACACATTGTTAAATCACCTTTCTTGAGCCACAAAATCACCCTAAGTTGAATTTATACTCTCCTTAGAAATAGGGGAAAATAAAACTCATCTCATCCAGCCTTACAAGTCCTCCCTATGAACTATATATACTGGTGAACTCGTTTTGAGGAATATTGTGTTATTAAATTACTATTTAATTGTATAAATATATCCACCTCTTCCAAAAGCATCCTTAAATAATATTTTCTCTGTAATTTCAAATTACCTTAGAATAATCCATAAATGGCAGAGCATTAGTAAAATAGCATATACAGCAGTCTTATTATTTCTAGCTAATCATTAAAGTACAATAAACATGACAAAAAACATGTCTAGGTAAATATACACACTCACAAATATTATCCAATCTCTTTCCAAACCTCCTGCGTGCTGACCTTATCAACCCAATTAGATGGTTACCCATTTCCAAAGCAAAGTTAAAGGCAGTAAACATATCATTGAGAAAAATGAGCAAAGGTTAGCTTCCTGGAGAATTGTTCTTACAATAAGTGTATGATTTTTGTCAATTTGTTTTGAGAAGTGACAAGTGCTGTTGGAATAATCTGTTCTATGCTTGTTTCACTGACGTAATCTAGTGGCTGCTGTTGAATATAACATTTCAGAACTGGAAGGAGCTTTAGGAATAATTTAATTCTTCTTCCTCATCCAAGAGGTGAGAAAACTGAGGCCAGAGAGCTTTAATTACTTGCCCAAGTCAAGGTACACCTAAGTTTCTTTACAAATGTAATTTAGAATCTGTGAGCTCTAAAGTCTAAATGAAAGAATGTATATATTTCACAAAGGAAATTTTAGTTTGCAAAGTGTAAGGAACTTACCATTTCTAGTCCTTCTCCATTGATACATTGGCACGGTCCTTAAGTTAACATCACGAAATACAGACCAGTGATTCTACACCTCAAAAATAATGAGAGTCTAAACTAAAGCAGGGGCTCTGGAAATGGCAAGGAAAGGATATTTTAAAAATATAAGTCATGGAGGAGGATGACTCCTCAGTTCCCTGGTTGATGGGATATTGTGATAGTCTTCAATCTCACTTCCTACCTACATTCATCCATTTTTCTAAATCATTCTTCAGAATGATCTTCCAATACAATCCTCATTGCCTACCTTAATCGAGTTCCCTGGAGGCAAATGCTGACACTAAGTGTCATATGAGAGTCATCTATCAGTAAGAGTGGAAAATCAAGGAAGCAGGAAGAGGAACAGGGAAAGGAAGGAGGTCAGGCAAGGCTGCAAGATAAAAGCATATCCACAGAGGGTAACACTGCTTCACAAATGCAAGGCCCTCTGGAGACAGTGGAAGCCACTCAAAGTGGCTGGAGACAGGCCACTCAAAGTGTGTTTGTAGATCCCTGGGGTCTAAGAACCATGCATTACTGGTGTATGATGAGATAAGGTGCTTGCAGGTAAGTCACTAAGCCCACTGTTTATTTCAGCTGACATTGCTTTCAAAGAACTATTTCTTTATGAAGGAAGCAGTGTGTAGGTTTACATTCTGCCACAAGTTCACCCTCTCCTGAATGGTAAGAAGTTTGTGGAAAAATCACACCTCAGAATTGTCCTGATCAGGGGAGAGGAAGCAGAATTATTTATATCCCATCACCGTCAATCAGTGCTTAAGGACTGTGCCCTGGGGATGTGAAGTGAAAATTCCCAGGCATTTCCACATCTTGGCAAGGGGAGGGAGGAGCTCAAGCAGCCTGAGGGCAGCCTGTCCACAAGGAAATACATGAGATAGAGGTTTGCTGGGAGTAATACTACACGGGTACATGTGAAAGGTAAAGGACTCCAAGGTGATGAGTGAAGAACACTAACATCATTTGCTAAATTGCCTAGAAAGTCCACACTTTGTCCTAGAGCATGATGCCTTGCTACATCTGCTCTCCATCTTTTCAGTTTCATCTCTAATTATATCCTATCCACTTCTGCCTCACTCTACACCAGTGGTTTTCAATTTTGCTTACACATTGGGATCACCTGGGAAGGTTTTAGACCTACTGATGCCTGAGCTCTACACCCAGATGTCCTGGGTTTATTGGTCTACATTGGGATTTTTTAAATTCACCCTTAGGTGATACTCTTGTGCAGCCAAGATTGAGAACCACTGCTCTAAGCTTTTTTTATTAAACTCCTTGCAATTCCATGAGTTTGACATTGCGAGGCTTTGCTTGTCATGCCATGAACACTGCAGAAAAAATCCTTCCCCATCTTTGCCTTTTGAAATCCAATTGACATTTTAAATGCTATTCGTTCTTCAAGGTTCAATTCAACTGCCATTTTCTCAATTACAAGGGTTAAGAAACACATGATCAAAGTGTTCAAAATACTTAGCACCCAACCAAAGTATGGTGAAATGTCCTTTTATACGTTACTGGTAGATATACACAATAATTTCACCACTTAGGAAGCAATACTAAAGAAAAACCTTTATGTACAACTCGGTTTAGGTTGTATCCTAAATGTCCATCACTAACAAAACAGTTACATAAACCATGTCAGAGTCCTACAATGAAATATAACAATTGAAAATGATACTTTAAAAGAATTTTTAATAGTCTGGGGAACTATTTATACTGTCACCAATCAACCACACATACATATAATCAGTTTATAAAATCTCATATATGAAACATTATTATCTACTTTCAAAAATGTATGGGGGCTTCCCTGGTGGCACAGTGGTTGAGAATCTGCCTGCCAATGCAGGGGACACGGGTTCGAGCCCTGGTCTGGGAAGATCCCACATGCCACGGAGCAACTAGGCCCGTGAGCCACAACTACTGAGCCTGCGCTTCTGGAGCCTGTGCTCTGCAACAAGAGAGGCCGCGATAATGAGAGGCCCGTGCACCGCGATGAAGAGTGGCCCCCACTTGCCACAACTAGAGAAAGCCCTCGCACAGAAACGAAGACCCAACACAGCCATAAATAAATAAATAAATAAATAAATAAATAAATAAATAAATAAATAAATAAATAAAAAATTTTTAAAAAATGTATGAAAGATTGGAAAATAGACCAAAAAAGAAATAAATCAACAATTATTCCAAATGATGGGATTATTAATACAAAAATAATATCATTAAAATTACCTACAATGACTGTTTTGACTTATTAAAAAATTAATACTTTCCCCGTTAATATTTCCCCATTCTGTGAGTATTAATTTCTCTCATCAATTTTAACATATCTTTTGTTTATATCTCTCTTGTGACCCTTGGATTATACCTTGTATTTTTTATTGAGGTATCATTTATCAACAGTGAAATCTTCAGAACATAAGTGTGCTGCTGAATTGCTTTTTACAAATTTGTCAGAAGGGTTTCATTACCCAGAAGGCTTTTTAATAACCATCCCTAGTCAATCTACCTCCCACCCTGTGAGAAACAACCACTGATCTGATTTATATCACCTTAGGCGAGTTTTGCCTATTCTAGAATTGCATATAAATGGAATCATACATTATGGACTTTTTCCTCTCTTACTTAGAATAATATTTTTGAGATTTATTAATATTTTTGCATTTATTAGTAGCTGGTTCCTTTTTATTGCTGAGTCGAATCCACTGTGTGAATATACCAGTTTGTTTATCCAGACTCCTGCTGATGAACATCTGGGCTGTTTCCAGTTTGAATATTGTAAATAAACTCCTATGAACATTCTTGTATAATGTTTTTGTGGACGTTTGTTTTTATTTCTCTGGGATAAATACCTACATGATAGATGGCCTCCAAGATGGTACCCAATGATCCTTGCTTCCTTGTATCCAACCTCTTGTGTAGTCACATCCCACATACACACATTTACACCACCCACTGAATAGGGCTACTCTATGCAATCAATAAGATATTGCAAAAAAGTATGGAGTACCACTTTTAAGACTAGGTCATACAAGCTGTCTCCTTGCTCTCAGATCATTCACACTGGCAGGACACCAGCTGCCAGGAGGACACTCAAGCAGCAATGTGGTGGGATCCAAGTGGTAAGGAACTGAAGTCGCTTGCCAGCCACCATCCTCAACTTGTCAGTCATGTGAGTATGCCACATTCGAAACAGAGCCTCCAGCCCCATCCAGTCTTCAGGTGACTGTGGTCCTGGCTGTATTAACTGAAACCTCATGAGAGACCCTGAGGCAAACCACCCAACTAAGCCCGCTCTGAATTCCTGACCCTCAGAAACTGTATGAGATGATAAGCGTTTATTGTTGTTTAAGTCATTAAGTTGTGGTAATTTGCGAAATAGATAACGGATACAATCTAGAAGTGGAATTTCTGGATCATAAGATAAATTTATGTTTAACTTTTTAAGGGATACTGAGAGTTTTCCAAAGTGGTTGTGCCATTTTACACTTGCAGAGTTACAGTTGTTCCATATCTTTGGCAATATTTGGTATCATCAGTCTTATTTGTTTTAGCCATTCTAGTAGGTATGCAGTGGCATTTCATGGGGGTTTTAATTTAGATTTCACTCATATCAAATTACATTGAGCATTTCATATGCTTTACTGTGTGCCTTATATTTTATGTATTGTTTTTTTTCTTCCAATTTCATTGAGATATGATCGACATAGGGTACCATATAAGTTTGAGGTATATAGCATAATGATTTGACTTACATACATCATGAAATGATTATCACAATAAGTTTAGTGAACATTATGAAATGATTATCACAATAAGTTTATTTTTATAGATACAAAATAAAAGAAAAAGAAAAAAAGCATTTTATGTATTGTTTATGCTCCTTTCACAAGACCAAAGAGGCATTACCATGGAGCTTGGTTCTAATCAGGGGGGTGGTTCTAAACACTAATTTGTTCATTAGTGAACAAATGAGCAGGTTTTTCCCGTCAAAACTTAGGAATAGAGATAACCCTGAGCTGTTTCAAACAAAGGAGTTGTAAATTGCACAAGATAATTGTATAGCTCAATTACTAGGTAGTAGAAATTTATAATGAGATGTTAAAAGCTTCCCTTCCTTTAATTTCCTACGAGAAAAATGTGTCACACTTCCCCTTTCTTATTTATTGAGATTTTTCTTGCTCAGTGCACCTGACATTGCACTGAAGGTCTTACAGGATTAGATGGAAATAGAGTGACCCTCTTAGGCAGAACATTGAGGCAACAGGGAGACGTAAGTTAAATTAGTAAAATCGACACATGATAAATTAAATTTGCTATTTGAAGAAACAACCCTTAAGAGACATTATGTTACAAAGCCAAAAACAGGCAGTATTTAAGCATAACCTAATTAACAGTATAAACATATCCGTAGATTAAACTTGCCATTACTGGTGGAATGGTCTCATTAGAAGGAGATACAATGCAACCAGGGAGCCAGAATTTTCTATAATTTATTTAGTATGCATAGAAGAGAACAATGCTGACTGGGGGTCAGAGGACAGCATGAGAATTCTAATCACTAAAGAGGTGTCCTCTATTGTGGGACAGACGTGGGTCATCAGTTGTGTCACCATGGCCTAAATAACAGAACTTCTCCTTTTATCTTTGTTCAGACCCATGATAACCAAATAGCCTGATGACTAATTTAGCTTCTCAGCAAGACTATACACTGGAGCAGACCTGAGTGTTCTGACTGCAACAAAAGAAACAGTTCCCACTGTAAAGAATAAATGGACCCAGGAAGAGATGAGCTAATCAGATAATGAGCATATTCTAATGGGCTTGCCGGTAGTGTTTCACATATTTAATTAATATGACAGATATTGATTTCACAAGCTGCAGTTGTGCTAAAAAAAAAAACTGGTTTCATTTTTCTATGATGACTTAAATCTTATTTTAAACCCCATTTTTCCTAGTGGCAAATAACCAACTTAGTCACTTCAAGATATTTTTCAGTCAAATCATGGTTTCCTCTGTCATATGAGGATTTTCCCAGTGATATCAAGGTTCCCCACATTCCCTCCCTTCATCTATGTGTGTTTATTTAAGACTTGGAGAATGGATGGCGGGCAGGGCCACTAAGTTTTATAATTCCAAAAACCCAATCGTGAACATATAAATGTTTGCTTCTTGCTCAACCTTTGTACCTGCTAATGTTCACTGAGAATGAGTAAATGAATGGGTTTTTTCTGTCAATACTTAGAAATAAAAGTCCCACCTCATGAGGTCTTTTGAAGGTAGGGATTGCATTATCATCTCCACACAGGTCAGCCTGTAAATCCAGAAGGCTTCTTCAGGTCAAAGTTAGACAATTCATCCACCTGCTTCTATGTAATTCTAAGGGCATATGAAGAGATATGTACTGGTTATCTACTGTGATGGAGCAAACCACCCAAAACTTAATGGCTTACAACAATAATCATTTTATTATGTTTATGACATGTGGGTCAGATCTTCAAGAGCTGGGCAGGTTGTTTCTTCTGCCTCCCCTAGGATCATTTGGTGCTGTATGGCTGGTGTCTGGACAGGTTGGAAGTCCAAGATAGTTTCACTCACACGCCTGTTGCCTTGGTGGAAAGAGATGGCAGACTGGGCTTAGCTGGGCCCCTTTCCCTATCCAAGTAGCCTCAAGACTTCTCTACATAGGCTTTCCAGAAAGATGATCAGATTTCATACAACTGGCTTTCCCCTGAGGGAACATTCTAAGAGATCCAAGTGAAAGCTGCAAAACTTCCTATTACCTCGTCTTAAAACTCACAGAAGGCATTTGGCACCACCAGAGCTCCTGCGATCCAAGGAGTCATACCACCTTTGTGCCCTGTCCTCACTGGGGCAGACCCAAGAGCTCCAAGGCAGCCTCAGGACCAGACTCTTGTGGGTGGACCACATGCAGAGGTGGGGATAAAACCAAAGCTTAACCTGAGGGCTGGGGTGACTAGGAAGAAGATTGAAAATCTTTCCATCAGCTGTACAAGCTGCAGGTTAAATCCCCACAATCAGCTAGGTAGACCCTGCATCTATGGAATATCTGAGTAGACAATGAGTGTTCCCACAAATGAAAACGTTCTAGCTCTGGGAGCTGTGGACTTTGGGGACAAGCACACACAGGAATTGGGCCAGATCAGAGCCTGAGTGGTCCCCACAGGGCTCACAGCAGGTCCAGAGACCAGCCCAGAGGCAGAGGAGAGCCTCTTGGGGAGGTGGAGGTGGGCTGTGGCTCACGGTGCATGCAAGGACACTTTCAGCTGAGACCCCAGGGAAATATCATTACTGCTATTAATTTTACTATGTTTTGATTCATTCTGTTGTTGGTCCTCATATTTTTTCTTTCTTTCTTTTTTTTGTTTTTTGTTGTTTTAGTAATTTTTTTTTTTTTTTTAGTCTTTTGGGACCTTCGTGTTCTATAACATAATTTTATTTTTATTTTTTTAATATATTTCTATTTTTACTTTGATTTTCTGTTGTTCTGTGTTCTTTTTCCCTTATTCTTTTCTTCTTCTTTTTCTTTAATATATTTTTTATTTTTTTTAATATTTCCATTTCTATTTTGCTTTTCTGTTATCCTGTGTTTTTTCCCTTTTTAATATTATTATTATTATTTAAAATCATTTTTATCAGTTTGTTCTGTTTCCTTGCTTTATTCTTCAGTTGGCACACTGCTTTGGTTTTGTTTTTAGGTTTTGTGTTTTTTTAGTTTTGATCCTAATTGATTTTGTTTTTTGGGTTCTTCTATTTGTCTGGTTGTTCTTTTCATTTTATTTGGTTCTGTGTTTGTTTCTTGTGTGTGTGTGTTTCCTTGTTTCTGTTTTTGTTTGTTTAATTTTGTTTTTACCATTTCTCTGGGGTTTTGTTTGTCTTTTTTTTTCTTTAATATATTTTCTATTTTATTTTTTCAATATTTCTATCTTTATGTTGCTTTTCTGTTGTTCTGTCTTCTTTCCCCTTTCTCTTTTTCTTTTTTTTAAAATCACTTCAGTCAGTTTGTTTTGTTTCTTTGATTCATTCTTCAGTTAGCACTCTGTTTTGGTTTTGTTTTTGGTTTTGTGTTTTTGTCAGTTTTCTTTTTAATTGTTTGATTTCATTCTTTGGTTCTTTAGTTTGGTTGTTCTCTTGCTTTTTGATTTACTTGGTTCTGTTTTTGTTTCCTTTGTGTGTGAACACATTTCCTTGTTTCTGTTTTTGTTTGATTTTACTTTTTACCATTTGTCTGGGATTCTGTTAGTCTTTTCTTTTTTTTCAATCCCCTTTATTGTCCGGATGAGTGACTTGGGGGTCTTGGTTCCTCAACTGGAAGTCAGGCCTGAGGCTCTGGGGTGGGAGCACTGAGTCCAGGACGCTGGACCACTAGAGAATTCCTGGACCCAGGGAAGATTAATCACCGAGAGTTCTCACAGAGGCCCGTATCTGAATCCAAGACCCAGCTCCACCCAACTCCCAGCAGCTCCTAGTGCTGGATGCCTCACACCAAATAACAAACAAGACAGGAACACAAACCCACCCATTAGCAAACAGACTACCTAAAGTCATACTAAGCTCACAGACAGCCCAAAAGACACCACCTGACATGGCCCTGCTCATCAGAGGGAAAGGACTCAGCTCCACCCACAAGAACAGAGGCACTAGTCCCTCCCATCAGGAAACCCAAGCAAGCCATTGGACAAACCTCACCACTAGGGGCAGAGAACAGAAGCAAGAGGAACTAAGACCCTGCAGCCTAGGGAAAGGAGACCTCAAACACTGTAAATTAGACAAAATGAGAAAACAGAAAAACATCTTGCAGGCAAATGAGCAAGATAAAAACCCACAAGAACAAATAAATGAAGAGGAAATAGGCAAACTACCTGGAAAATAATTCAGAGTAATGATAGTAAAGATGATTCAAAATCTCAGAATTAGAGTAGAGAAATACAAGAAACATTTAACAAAGACCTAGAAGAACTAAAGAGCAAACAAACAGTAATGAACAACACAATAACTGAAATTAAAAATACTCTAGAAGAAATCAATAGCAGAATAACTAAGGCAGAAGAACGGATAAGTGGGCTGGAAGATAGAATGGCAGAAATAACTGTCACAGAGCAGAATAAAGAAAAAAGAAGGAAAAGAAAGGAGGACAGTCTCAGAGACCTCTGGGACAACATTAAGCGCACCAACATTTAAATTATAGACATCCCAGGAAAAGAAGAAAAAAAGAAATGTTCTGAGAAAATATTTGAAGAGATTATAGTTGAAAACTTCCCCAACATGGGAAAGGAAATAGTCAGTCAAGTCCAGGAAGTGCAGAGAGTCCCATACAGGATAAACCTAAGGAGAAACATGCCAAGACACATGTTAATCAAACTAACAAAAATTAAACACAAAGAAAAAATATTAAAAGTAGCAAAGGAAAAGCAGCAAATAACATTCAAGGGAATCCCCATAAGGTTAACAGCTGATATTTCAGCAGCAACTCTGCAGGCCAGGAGGGAGTCGCAAGATATATTTAAAATAATGAAAGGGGAAAACCTACAGCCAAGATTACTCTACCCAGCAAGGATCTCATTCAGATTCTATGGAGAAATCAAAAGCTTTACAGATAAGCAAAAGCTAAAAGAATTCAGCACCACCAAACCAGCTTTACAACAAATGCTAAAGGAACTTCTCTAGGCAGGAAACACAACAGAAGGAAAAGACCTACAAAAACAAACCCAAAACAATTAAGAAAATGGTAATAGGAGCATACATATCGATAATTATCTTAAATGTAAATGGATTAAATGCCCCAACCAAAAGACACAGACTGGCTGAATGGATACAAAGACAAGACCTGAGGGACTTCCCTGGTGGCACAGTGGTTAAGAATTCACCTCCTAAGGCAGGGGACACAGTTCAATCCCTGGTCAGGGAACTAGATCCCACATGCATGCTGCAACTAAGAGTTTGCATGCCACAACTAAGGAGCCCACTGGCTGCAACTAAGGAGTCCACCAGCCAAAACTAAGACCTGGCACAACCAAAAATAAATAAATAAAATTTAAAAAAAAACAAAAAAACAAGACCCATATATATGCTATCTACAAGAGACCCACTTCAGACCTAGGGACACATACAGACTGAAAGTGAGGGGATGGAAAAATATATTCCATGCAAATGAAAATCAAAAGAAAGTTGGAGTAGCAATTCTCATATCAGACAAAATAGACTTTAAAATAAAGACTATTACAAGAAACAAGAAAGGACACTACATAATGATCAAGGGATCAATCCAAGAAGAAGATATAACAATTGTAAATATCAATGCACCCAACATAGGAGCACCTCAATACATAAGGCAAATGTTAACAGCCATAAAAGAGGAAACGGACAGTAACACAAAAATAGTACTAGGGGACTTTAACACCCCACTTACACCAATGGACAGATCACCCAAACAGAAAATAAATAAGGAAAAATAAACTTTAAATGACACATTAGACGAGATGGACTTAATTGATATTTATAGGACATTCCATCCAGAAACAAGAGAATACACTTTCTTCTCAAAGTGCACACGGAACATTCTCCATGATAGATCACATCTTGGGTCACAAATCAAGCCTCGGTAAATTTAAGAAAACTGAAAACATATCAAGCATCTTTTCCAAACACAACGCTATGAGACTAGATATCAATTACAGGGAAAAAACTGTAAAAAATACAAACACATGGAGGCTAAACAATATGCTTCTAAACAACCAAGACATCACTGAGGAAAAGCAAAAGCAGCCCACTTATCTGTTCTTCTGCAAAAGCAGTTCTAAGAAGGAAGTTTATAGCAATACAATCCTACCTCAAGAAACAAGAAAAATCTCAAATAAACAACCTAACCTGACACCTAAAGCAATTAGAGAAAGAAGAACAAAAATACCCCAAAGTTAGCAGAAGGAAAGAAATCATAAAGATCAGATCAGAAATAAATGAAAAAGAAATGAAGGAAACAATAGCAAAGATCAATAAAACTAAAAGTAGTTCTTTGAGAAGATAAACAAAATTGATAAACCATTAGCCAGACTCATCAGGAAAAAAAGGGAGAAGACTCAAATCAATAGAATTAGAAACAAAAAAGGAGAAGTAACAACTGACACCACAGAAATAAAAAAGGATCATGAGCGATTACTACAAGCAACTATATGCCAATAAAACGGACAACTTAGAAGAAATGGACAAATTCTTAGAAAAGTACAACCTTCCAGGACTGAACCAGGAAGAAATAGAAAATATAAACAGACCAATCACAAGCACTGAAATTGAAACTGTGATTTAAAATCTTCCAACAAACAAAAGCCCAGGACAAGATGGCTTCACAGGCGAATTCTATCAAATATTTAGAGAAGAGCTAACATTCTTCCTTCTCAAACTCTTCCAAAATATAGCAGAAGGAGGAACACTCCCAAACTCATGCTACAAGGCCACCATGACCCTGATGTCAAAACCAAAGTGTCACAAAAAAAGAAAATTACAGGCCATATCACTGGTGAATATAGATGCAAAAATCCTCAACAAAATACTAGCAAACAGAATCCAACAGCACATTAAAAAGATCATACACCATGATCAAGTGGGGTTTATCCCAGGAATGCAAAGATTCTTCAATATATGCAAATCAATCAATGTGATACACCATATTAACAAACTGAAGGATAAAAACCATATGATCATCTCAATAGATGCAGAAAAACCTTCTGACAAAATTCAACACCCATTTATGATAAAAACTCTACAGAAAGTGGGCATAGAGGGAACCTACCTCAACATAATAAAAGCCATATAGGACAAATCCACAGCCAACATCATTTGCAATGGTGAAAAACTGAAAGCATTTCCTCTAAGATCAGGAACAACACAAGGGTGCCCACTCTCACCAATATTTTTCAACATAGTTTTGGAAGTCCTAGCCATGGCAATCAGAAAAGAAAAAGAAATAAAAGGAATCCAAATTGGAAAAGAAGAAGTAAAACTGTCACTGTTTGCAGATGACATGATACTATACATAGAAAATCCTAAAGATGCCACCAAAAACCACTAGAGCTAATCAATGAATTTGGTAAAGTAGAAGGATACAATATTAATGCACAGAAATCTCTTACATTCCTATACACTAACAATGAAAAATCAGAAAGAGAAATTAAGGAAACACTCCCATTTACCATTGCAACAAAAAGAATAAAATACCTAGGAATAAACCTACCTAAGGAAACAAAAGACCTGTCTGCAGAAAACTATAAGACACTGATGAAAGAAATGAAAGATGATACAAACAGATGGAGAGATATACCATGTTCTTGGATTGGAAGAATCAACATTGTGAAAATGACTATACTACCCAAAGCAATCTACAGATTCAATGCAACCCTTATCAAACTAGCAATGACATTTTTCACAGAACTACAACAAAAAATTTCACAGTTTGTATGGAAACACAATAGACCCCGAATAGCCAAAGCAATCTTAAGAAAAATGGAGCTGGAGGAATCAGGCTCCTGGACTTCAGACTATACTACAAAGCTACTGTAATCAAGACAGTATGGTGCTGGCACAAAAACAGAAATATAGATCAGTGGAACAGGACAGAGAGCACAGAGATAAACCCATGCACATATGGTCAACTTTTCTTTGACAAAGGAGGCAAGAATATACAATGGAGAAAAGACAACCTCTTCTATAAGTGGTGCTGGGAAAACTGTACAGCTACATGTAAAAGAATGAAATTAGAACACTTCCTAACACTGTACACAAAAATAAACTCAAAATGGATTAAAGACCTAAATGTAAGGCCAGACACTATAAAACCCTTAGAGGAAAACATAGGCAGAACACTCTATTGCATAAATCACAGCAAGATCCTTTTTGACCCACCTCTTAGAATAATGGAAGGAAAAACAAAAATATACAAATAGGACCTAATGAAACTTAAAAGCTTTTGCATAGCAAAGGAAACCATAAACAAGACGAAAAGACAACCCTCAGAATGGGAGAAAACATTTGCAAATGAAGCAACTGGCAAAGGATTAATCTCCAAAATTTACAAGCAGCTCATGCAGCTCAATATCAAAATAAACCAAACAACCGAATCCAAGAATGGGTGGAAGACCTAAATAGACATTTCTCTAAAGAAGACATACAGATTGCCAACAAACACATGAAAAGATGCTTGACATCACTAATTATTAGAGAAATGCAAATCAAAACCACATTGAGGTATCACCTCACACTGGTCAGAATGGCCAACATCAAAAAATCTAGAATAAATGCTGGAGAGGGTGTGGAGAAAAGGGAACCCTCCTGCACTGTTGGTGGGAATGTAAATTGATACAACCAGTATGGAGAACAACAGTATGGAGGTTCCTTAAAAAACTAAAAATAGAACTACCATATGACCCAGCAATCCCACTACTGGGCATATACCCTGAGAAAACCATAATTCAAAAAGATACATGTACCACAATGTTCATTGCAGCACTATTTACAAGAGCCAGGACATGGAAGCAACCTAAATGTGCATCGACAGATGAATGGATAAAGAAGATGTGGCACATATATACAATGGAGTATTACTCAGACATAAAAAGGAACGAAATTGGGTTATTTGTAGTGAGGTGGATGGACCTAGAGTCTGTCATACAAAGTCAGAAAGAGAAAAACAAATACCGCATGCTAACGCATATATATGGAATCTAAAAGAACAGTACTGATGAACCTAGTGACAGGGCAGGAATAAAGACGCGGACATAGAGAACGGACCTGAGGACACGGGGGAAGCGTATGCTGGGACGAAGTGAGAGAGTATCATCAACATATATACACTACCAAATGTAAAATGGATGGCTAGTGGAAGCTGCTGCATAGCACAGGGAGATCAGCTTGATGCTTTGTGATGACCTAGTGAGGTGGGATAGGAAGGGTGGGAGGGAGACGCAAGAGGGAGGGGATATGGGGATATATGTATACATATAGCTGACTCACTTTGTTGAACAGCAGAAACAACACAACATTGTAAAGCAATTATAATCCAATAAGGATGAAATAAATAAAACGCACAGAAGCTCACTTCTAGTACATTCCATTTGTCAACCAAGCTACTAGACTAGCCCACATTCAAGAAGAGAATTAGTCTTTGTTTCTTAATGGGAAGTAGCAAAAAATTTGTGGCCACTTTTAATTTGGGTTGGGGAGGAAAATGGCAAGATTTTTCCAAGCTGCTGTGGGGGTCATAAGAAACTCAAGCAGTTTAACTCAAACTCTCGTGACTTTGACACACCATATCACGTCATGCTATATTATCATCCCTACTCAACTGGTGTAATACCATCCCAGCATATGAGGAAATCCCACTTGTGAAACAAGTCACAGCTCCTCACAGCTCTTGGACTTGTATCACCACGTCCTCAGGGCTCAGCTTTGGAGTAGGCTGCAGAGCAGAGAACTTCTTTCCAGGGAATAACTCCATTTCCATCTTCCCTAGCTCATTTTTCTACCCAAGGCAAGAGAATCTTTATATTTATCCAACAACCAGGACAAACCAGGGCTTGACTGAATGAATTTTCTTACTTGCCTGGTATGTATGATAGGGCTTGAAAATTCAAACTTCAAAGACTATTAAAAAACTTTTTTTTCTCTGTAAGCCTCCCTTCTCTGAGTCATGGAGACCAAGATCTAGATTGAAGAGGCAAGTAGAATTATAGGTAAAAGGGATTGCATGAGGAAAAAATCACCTCATTAATTACTTCAGAATAACTTTTCTGTCACTTTTATAAATGGGGCTTCTGGCTGTTCCATTAGTCACTCATGAGTTTGTTCAATTCCTTCTCTCAGAGACTTGAGCTGATTAAATCTGGGAGCAATGATAAAAGTGAATCACTAGGCCTGCAAATCTGAGAACCCAACTCCTCACTACATTGAATTCTAACAAGGGCACTCTTTGGGGCTCTACTTCATAATAACAGTAATTAAAAGCTACCTTTTATTTAATTTGTACCTAACACTGTCCAAATTGTTTCACACATATTACTTTATTTAAATACAATAAAAACCCTATAAGATAGGTCAGATTATTATTTCCATTTTACAGATGAAGGAACTGAGGCACAGAGAGATTAAGCAATTTGCCCGAGGTCATACAGTGAAAGAGGTAGTCTAATCTAGGTAATCTGGCTTTAGAGTTCATGCTCTTAGTCACTGTGCTATTGATTCTTCAATGTTTGCTTTAAAACTGCAACAAAATACAGTAAGTGCCCTACATACAAACCTTCAAGTTGCAAACTTTCAAAGATGTGAACATGCGTTCCATTAATGTCAGGCATGAGTGAAACTGCAGCTTGCCCTCTGTCTCCTACTGCTGACGATCCTTCAGCTCTACCATCCTTCTCTCCCTCCTCCAGTCAGTAAATCTTCTTGCCTGTTCACTCAATGCCAGCCCCTGTATGCCAGCTGTTGTACTGTACTATTGTACTTTTCAAGGTACTGTACTGTAAGATTAAAAATGTTTTCTTTATTTTCTGTGTTTGTTTGTTTTTATGTATTATTTGTGTGAAAAGTATTATAAACCTATTACAGTACAGTACTATGTAGCCGATTGTGTTAGTTGGGTACCTAGGCTAACTTTGTTGGACTTATGAACAAAATTGGGCTTACAAACACACTCTTGAAATGGAACTCATTCATATGTAGGGGACTTACTGTACAAATCTATAGTTGTTAACTACTTTCTGACAAAACTTTATTTTTATTATACCAAATTTTGGCTATAGTCATGTATGTTGAGTGAGGTTCTACTTTCAACATTTATTTGCCAGGTGTCTTGCAACATACCAATCAGGAATTTTAATGAACCAGTTATTTGGATGTGAAGGTTGAAAACAGCTTAAAAAACAGTTTAACAATAGTAAATTTAAAATACAATAGAATATATAAAGTTAAAATAGCCTAAATGTAGGTTTTACTTGTTTGAATACAAACTTCAAAAAATTTTTAATAACTCAAAGCAGGTGAATATTTTTTGAAAAGAAAAAATAACCTATGGATTGACTATTATTACTTTGATTTTTATTGACATGAAAAGAGTTCTTATAGTGATTATGCTAAGAAATTTCTTTCTTTATATCCCTGTCACATCTGGTGACAGCGAAGGTTAACTTGCTAATCCCCAGTTGTGGACTATAAAAACAAAGTATTAGACTTCAAGAGAGGAGAGCTATAAGAATAAAGTAACAGTGAATCATGCATCCCAACTCACAGCTGCTCAAATAAATATGGTACCCCAGAAAACTCAAAGTAAAGGCCCAGTTGGAATCAACCTTCACAAAAAATGTTAGCCTGAATGCACTGTGCCTTGACTCCAAATAGTTTTATAAATATAGAAAGGTACCTTGAAA
The DNA here is from genome assembly GCF_028564815.1 of Eubalaena glacialis. Lineage (NCBI taxonomy): Eukaryota > Metazoa > Chordata > Mammalia > Artiodactyla > Balaenidae > Eubalaena > Eubalaena glacialis. The sequence goes on from NC_083719.1 coordinate 47,293,185, forward strand.
TGCAGCCATTTAATTTTGCAATTGAGAAAAACCTTCTTTTCTTTTAAATACACTTTAAATAATCTTTTTTTATGCCGCAAAGAAAATCATATATAGGCAAAACCTATACAGATACCACTAGCTAGAAGAAATTCTGGCAGGCTGGAATCAGAAGAAATAAGGCTGGATGGGCTTCCCAAAACCTGAACATAACTGTAGGAGTGGTACTGATTTTTGGTTCTGTTTTCATTTTCCCCCAAACTCTCTTTATCATCAATGTTATCTGACACTCTCAATCCCAAGACATTCTTCCTGTATACTTGGACTTTTATACTGTGTTAAGCTGATTAATTCCAACCTCACCAACCAAGACTGGAACCAAGATGGCCATCTGTATTACAATAACTTCTAATCATTCTTGAGACTGACCATCTATTTTTTGACACAAGGAGGTAAAAACATACAAATATATAGATATACATTGATATACATATACACGTAGCATTATTCATAAACACATCATTACACCGAAACACTTGAGCTTGCAGTCAAAGTTTCTCTGATCAACCACAAGGAAAATATGTTTCCATAATCAGAATTAAAGATTTTAAATGGAACAGTTGCCAATCTGTGCTAATAGGCCATCCATCAGTTATTAAATGAGATATATAAGTGGATATGCTTAATATATGGTTCCCATTCTCTTCCAGTTGTACAGAAAATATAAATATTAAAGAACAGGGAGTAGGTGAAGGGGGATAGTGAAAAATCTTTCACACAATACCAAGGGTGTACCTTTCATTAAGTCAGGGAGTTTATTTTGTTAATTGATGGATCCCTAGCACCTAGATAGTAACTGGCCATAGTAGAATTCAATAAACATATATTGAACATCTGAATAAATGATTGTGTGGTAGGAAGGAGGGAAAGGGAGAAAGAGGGAGGAAGGAAGTCAGTCAGTCAACCTGGCTAATAAACTGTGGCTCATACTATAATGTTCTTTCACAAGACTAGTGATTCTGTTCCAAAAGCTAAGAAATCACCCTTTCCCCTGAAACACCAAAAAATACAATATATTCAATTCTAACTATATAAGAGAGTGGGATGTCAGACAGGAGATCAGTTCAAATCCCATTCTATCACTTTGATTTGTGTGACCTTGTTAAAGTTTCTTAACTTCTCTAAGCCTTGGTTTTCTTATCTGTAAAATAGTTACAGTAAGTAATGTACAGCATTTAGTACCTGTTATGGACTGAATTTTGTCCTCCTAAAACTCTTATATTGAAGCCTTCCTCCCATTGTGTCTGTATTTGAAGACAGGACCTTTAAACACGTAATTAAGGGTAAATGAGGTCCTAAGAATGGGGTTCTAACCTAATAGGACTGAAATCCTTATAAGTAGAGAAAGAGACACCAGGAAGACAGGCACACAGAAGAAAGCCCATGTGAGGACACAGTGAAAAGGCAGCCATCTACAAGTCAGGAGGAGAGGTTTCAATAGAAAACAATTCTACCAACACCTTGAAGTTAGATTTACAGCCTCCAGATCTGTGAGAAATAAATTTCTGTTGTCTGAGATACACTGTCCATGATATTTTGTTATTACTACAGCCTAAGTCAACTAATAAAGTTTTTCAAAGGGCTGTTGTGAACGTTGGACTAGAAAATAGATGTAATATTAGTGCCTGGAACACAGGTAATGCCCATAAATGCTAACTAATATTGTTGGGAGACAATTCTCCATAAGTCTCTCATGTTTCTGCACATCTCCTTAGCAAAGACTCTGAAAACTTAGGCTCAGAACTATCTTTTCAAGAATGTTTGTGTAGCAAACAGTCTTAGTAGAGAGGGATACTATCCAATTACCCATGACATTTTTCACAGAACTAGAACAAATAATCCTAAAATTTATATGGAACCATAAAAGACCCAGAATTGCCAAAGCAATCCTTAGGAAAATGAACAAAGCAGGAGGCATAACCCTACCAGACTTCAAACAATACTATAAGGCTACAATAATCAAAACAGCATTGTATTGGCACAAAAATAGACATATGGACCAATGGAACAGAATAGAGATCCCAGCAATAAACCCACACCCCTATGGACAATTAATTAATCTTCAAGAAAGGAGGCAAGAATATCCAATGGGGAAGACAGTCTTTTCAGCAAGTGGTGCTGGAAAAGTTGGACAGCCACATGTAAATCAATGAAGTTAGAACACACCCTCACTCCATAAAAATAAACTCAAAATGGCTTAAAGACTTAAATATAAGACATGACACCATAAAACTCCTAGAAGAGAACATAGGCAAAACATTCTCTGACATAAATCATGCCAATGTTTTCTTAGGTCAGTCTCCCAGAGCAATAGAAACAAAAGCAAAAATAAACAAATGGGACTTAATCAAACTTATAAACCTTTGCACAGCAAAGGAAACCATAAACAAAACAAAAAGACAACCTATGGACTGGGAGACAATATTTGCAAATGATGCGACTGACAAGGGATTAACTTCCAAAATATACAAACAGATCATACAACTCAATAACAAAAAGCAAACAACCCAATCAAAAATGGGCAGAAGACCTAAATAGACATTTCTTCAAAGAAGACATACAGATGTCCAATATGCACATGAGAAGATGCTCATCATTGCTAATTATTAGAGAAATGCAAATCAAAACTACACTGAGGTACCACCCCACACTGGTCAGAATGGCCATCATTAAAAAGTCTACAAATAATAAATGTTGGAGAGGGCATGGAGAAAAGGGAACCCTCTTACACTCTTGGTGGGAGTGTAAGTTGGTGCAGCCATTATGGAAAACAGTATGGAGGTTCCTCAAAAAAGGTAAAAATAGAGTTGCCATATGATCCAGCAATCCCACCCCTGGGCATATACCCAGACAAAACTATAATTTGAAAAGATACCCTATGCACCCCTATGTCCATAGCAGCACTATTTACAATAGCAAAGACATGGAAACAACCTAAATGTCCATCAACAGATGAATGGATAAAGAAGATGTGGTATATATATATACAATGGAATATTACTCAGCCATAAAAAATAATGAAATAATGTCATTTGCAGCAACATGGAGCAACTAGAGATTATCATATGAAGTGAAGTAAGTCAGAAAGAGAAAAACAAATACCATATGATATCACTTATATGTGGAATCTAAAATATGACACAAATGAACATGTCTACAAAACAGAAAAAGACTCACAGATATAAAGAACAATCTTGTGGTTACCAAGGGGGAGGAGGGAAGGGGAGGGAAATATTGGGAGTTTGAGATTAGCAGATGCAAACTAATATATATAGGATGGATTAACAACAAGGTCCTACTGCCTAGCACAGGGAACTATATACAATATCTTGTGATAAACCATAATGGAAAAGAATAAAAATGAAAAAGAATATATTTATATGTATAACTGAATCACTTTGCTGTACAGCAGAAATTAACACAACTGTAAATCAACTATACTTCAATAAAATTTAAAAAAACATATTGCTAAAAAAAAAGAAGACAGAAAGGGATAGTGTTTTCCTATGGAACAGAGGGAAGGTTTGTTTATTTTCTAGTATACCAGTATAATAAATATAATGTATCCCTCCAGGGCAAAGGTTGGTCAGGTTTGCTGTAGCCTATTATAAAAGATTCAGGTTCCCTAAGCTCAGAGTTCCTCAGCTGTGACGCAAACCCACTATGTGTGCAACATCCAATTTGGCTGCTTCATTTGCCTCCATAGAACTTGGGGAAAAGGGTAACTGACACAAACATAAAGCTTGCATTGCTTGTAGCACTGTGAGTAATGAAGTCCTTTGTCTTTGTCTTATGACAGCATTCCTGAAAGTGGCTAACATCTTAGCTAACAAGTCAATAAAACTAAGATCCTTCACAGTTCTTGACAATTATAAGTATCATTTATGACCTTTATTTCTGCTCTTTAGGAAATGAAAACATGAAAAAATAATTTAAAAATATAACCTTGGAAAGGGTAGCTCCTTTTGAATTGAGTGCTTACTAGTAAGTCAATTATTAAAGAGAAAGTGTATGCCCTTCTATAACTAACCCTTCCAGCCATGCTCCCATAGTCTCTATTTTACCCCTTATCTCTTATCTCTGATCCCCCCAAAACTGCATATCACCATACAATCATCTTTTATTTCTCTCTCACTCATAACCAAATCTCCTTTAAGAGTCATATTCATTACCTGTCTTTCTTTCCTCACTGTTTTCTCACTCGTCAATCTATCTCAGTACAGCTTGCCTCACCATCTCTACTTAAACAGTTTTGGAAAGCTTACCAGGACCTTCTCTTCATCAGTAAATGCAATGGGCATTTATTATTCCTCCTCTTATTTGACCCTTCTGCAGCATTTAACATTGTTATTCAATCCCTCCTTCTTTAAAACTCTCTCTCTTTGGCATCTGTGACATCACACTCTTCTGGATTTCCCCACATTCTCAGTCTGCCTGTTCAAGCTCTTTGACGCAGGCTTTAAAAAGTTCAGTTCCTCAAGGCTCAGTCTGATGTCCCCATCTCTTTTGAATCGATTGTCTCTCCAAAGTGATCTAATTTGTGCTCACAGGTTCTGTTATCAGCAATCAATCACAAATTTAATCTCCATACTGGACTTCTCTGAGATCCAAACTCCTGGATTTAATTCAAGGCCTCTTCTTGAATTTCTTAAATGCATCTCAAATTAAATATATACAAATCCCAGTTCTTGATTGCCTCTCCCCCTTCCCACACTAGCACCTGATTTCCTGCAGAGATAGACAGACAAACAGATACATATACACACATACATACCTAGATGACGTAGACATAGCTATAGATAAACAGTACCACCATTCATGTAGTTCTGCAAACAAGAAACCCAGGAGACATTCTTCACTTTTTCTTCTCCATTTTTCCCCCCATACCATAGCAAACTCGGTACGGTCTAGTTTGCCTACTAAACATCTTGTACTCTCACTTAATCTCCAATCTCTCCATCATCCTATCTCACCTAGACTCCTGTCATAACCTCCAAGTCCATCTTTCTATATTCACTCTTGTCATCTTAAATTAATTCTCCACACAGAGACTAGATTTATTTTTACAAATTGTCAACCTGCTTTTTTGCCACCATCCCCACCTAATCCCTTAAATCCTTCAGTGGTATGCTATTGCTCTCACAAATTCTTATCATGGCTGACAAGGCCATATGTGCTCTGGCTCCCATTTTCCATTTCAGCCCCACTTCACATCATTCTTGCCCTAGCTTTTGTATTGTAGTCACATTGTCTACTTTCATTTCCTCAAATACCCACTCCCCTCAATGCATGTTTTCTTCTACTTCAGGGTCACCTCCTGGAATGCATCTCTTCCCTTGCCCATTACTTCACTACTCTATTCCCCTCATTCTTTAATTCTTAATTCAAGCACTCTTCCTCAGGGAAAATTATCCCGACTTCCCTTCCTTAATATTTACGTATCCTCACGGCACCCTATACTTTATAACAAATATAGAAATACTGCACATTTGAATGCATCAATAAACGCTAATGCAGGAGACTGTTCCTTTGGTGGCCCCCAATAAACCATGCTTCCAGGTATTACACCCTCATGTTATCCTCTCCCCTTGAACCTGGGATGGCCCTGTGACTTCCCCTAACCAAAAGAATGCTGTGAAAGTGATGCCGTGCCAGTTCCGGGTCTAAGGGTTAAGAAGGCCTAGAAACTTTTACTCCTGCACTCTTGGGTTCCCTGAGCTGCTGTGTAAGAAGTTCTGCTACTAAAGAATCACTTCGAAAGACCATGTAAAAAGGGACAGGCCCTGAAACTACATGGAGGAATGGAAGCCCGGTCATCCCAGCATCCCAACCGAACCTGGCCCCAGTCCACTTTTGGCCCACCAGCTGAATACAGCCACATAAGTGACCACCAGGGAAATAACTGCCTCCTGAGCCTGTCCAGGTATGAGAATCACGAAAAATAGTAAAACTGGTTATTTTTAAGGCATTACATTCTAGAGTAGTTTGAATGCAGTTATAATGAAATAGCTATGAACTAAGAATAATTAGGTTATCAATTTAAAAGAATTTTCATACAAGTTTACTGATACATTTGGATTTTTTATATCAGCATTTTACTTTTTCTGCTTAAAATAAGAAAGAAACAATCCTAAATTGAGAATTTCAAGACACTAGAGAATTATAATTAAATAGTAGACGTATATGCCACTCACCACTCATAAATAATATACATTCTAGCATGTTGGATATATTCACTTCAGAACTTTAGTCTTCTTGTAATACCAATATTGATCTAGTATTTTTTTTTAAGTTTGTGATGTATCAATTGCATTCAGAAATGAAAACCACAAAATCAAATCATTTCTCTCACAAGGTTAACAAATTTACTTTTCAAAATGAAGTATCATTTTTGTCAGTCACAGTGTTTTCTCCTGAGATGAAGCCTTTAAAGTTGCTTGATTGCAAAGTTTTTAAGGATTGTAAAATAGGACTTCCCTGGTGGCTCAATGGTTAAGAATCCGCCTGCCAACGCAGGGGACGCAGTTTCGAGCCTTGGTCCGGGAAGATCCCACATGCCGCAGAGCAACTAAGCCCGTGCACCACAACTACTGAGCCTGCGCTCTAGAGCCCATGTGCCACAACTACTGAAGCCTGCGTGCCTAGAGCCTGTGCTCTGCAAAAAGAGAAGCTGCCGCAATGAGAAGCTCGCACACTGCAATGAAGAGTAGCCCCCGCTTGCCACAACTAGAGAAAGCCCCCGCGCAGCAACGAAGACCCGACACAGCCAAAAATAAATTAATTAATTAATTTTTAAAAAAGATTGATAAAATAAAAGTATTTTACCATAAAAGCTGAAAAGAAAAACATTTAGATCTTGAACTGATGTTTTCAGAATATTTCAGGGAAGTTGAGAAAATAAAAGTATCATTATCCCTATCTTCTAAGTTCTGAAAGATACCATTATTTACCAAAGGCCAATGGAAAAACCCATACTCTCACAGAGATCTCCTTCAACAAAAGTCATAACAACTAAAAAATGCTCTCATCCCAGATTACAACCCATCACTGTCATCAAAAGTAAATTCCTATACAATCAACTTCTTTGAACAATCACTAGGGTTTAGCTTCTAGAATGATAGTTTAAAAGTAACTGATCAAGGGGCAACAATCAACACTTGATATTGAATACTTCCACAGCTGCAAGCATAGCAGTTATTCAGCAAAGTTTCATTAGGAGAATATGGAAGTCAGCCCAATCATTTTGGACAGAAATGGTCTTACATAACTCTTCTTCAATCTAGAGGCAGGCTATCCTCCTCCCAGAAGGAGCTATTTCTGCTGAAGGGACATTTTCACTCTATTACATTAATTGCTTGGATAGTGCTGACCACGTAACACCCAAGCTCTTCAAAAAATGAACACATCAGAATAGTCAGGGCAATAAGCATCATGGGATGCTGTACTGGCTACAATTTACATTTTGTGCTTATTGTTGACTTGTTTTTAAATAATGACAAATTATGAAAGCCCTAAAACTAACCAAAAAAAAACAACTATTTTAAAGTAAAATACTAAAATGTGAATCTGGAAATACTTAAAAACTTCTTGAGAGCTTTACTCATTTTCAAATGAGTTTTTAACTATCAATATTTTGAAACATCATTCAATAAAGATACCAGAAGAGAGGTTCTGAAGAAGAAACTAGCCCTATTGCTGAATATTGCTATCTGGTTAAAAATGGGACCACATAATGTCTTTTGCAATGGGGAAATTTGTTCTACTGCTGTTTTCTCATTCCTTGAAAACCACTCATATACTGAGTAGGTGAATCATTCTAGATCTTTCTTTGCCATGAGAAGAGGCACTCTGACCACAAATATAATTTACTCTTGTTTTGGCAAAAATAACAGTGTGAACCACTGATTTCAATTCCAGCTGATGTAAGAACAGGAGCAGTCGGGAACTTCTTTCAATATTACAAAAGTATTCCTTCACCTTTGACTCTAATGACTTTTGACTAAAGAGAAGAACTTTGGGTCAATGGTGAAGAAAAAAATGTTAGACTAAATGAGTGTGTTAGCACAAGAAAAGGTCTCCACCTCTATTATGTTTATAAACCCTTCCTTGAGGAGTTTACCAAAATCTCACTTGGCAGCCTAAAGTGAACTAACTGAGGCTTGGAAAGCAATAGCATGGTAAACACCATCCATCAGAAGTAAGTAGGCTTTGGCACAGGCTCTGGAAAGTGTCAGATGAAACCCTAGTTTCTGTCATGAACAGGGTTTAAGGTTATTCTTTTCACTGGTCTCTCATTACTCCCACCTGTTTTCATGGAGTATGCAGCGATGACTTGGGGGATGCTGAAAGGCAGAGTTGGATATAGAGGAAAGAGAAGGTATGTTCAAGTAGAAAAGGAAAGCAGATATTATTGGGAAGAGTTCACAAAGGCAGGCACAAATTCAAACTATTTTTCTTTTGGGGGGGTGGAATTTTATTCCCCCATTTTCCAAAAGTGACATCATTATTTAACTTGTGGAAACCACACTCCCCATTTCAGACAGTCTTGGAATATGACCCTCCCCTGGTCACAGCAATTGGTTCAGTGATGGTTCTGTGACCTACCTGAGTCCAGTGAGATTCAATCCTGAGACTTTTATTAAAACTATCAGAACAAGGCTTTCTGGGAAGATTTCCTTAAAGTAAAGGTGAAGAGGAGAGAGGAACCAAGATGGCGGAGTAGAAGGACGTGCTCTCACTACCTCTTGCGAGAACACCAGAATCACAACTAGCTGCTGGACAATCATCGACAGGAAGACACTGGAACTCACCAAAAAAGATACCCCACATCTAAAGACAAAGGAGAAGCCACAATGAGATGGTAGGAGGGGCGCAATCAGAGTAAAATCAAATCCCATAACTGGTGGGTGGGTGACTCACAGACTGGCAAACACTTATACCACAGAAGTCCCCCCACTGGAGTGAAGGTTCTGAGCCCCATGTCAGGCTTCCCAACATGGGGGTCCAGCAAAGGGAGGAGGAATTCCTAGAGAATCAGACTTTGCAGGCTAGTGGGATTTGATTGCAGGACTTCGACAGGACTGGGGGAAAGAGAGACTCCACTCTTGGAAGGCACACACAAAGTAGTGTGCACATCGGGACCCAGAGGAAGGAGCAGTGAACCCAGGGGAGACTGAACCAGACCTACCTGCTAGTGTTGGAGGGGCTCCTACAGAGGCGGGAGGGGGCTGTGGCTCACCGTGGGGATGAGGACACTGGCAGCAGAAGTTCTGGGAAGTACTTCTTGGCGTGAGCCTTCCCAGAGTCTGTCATTAGCCCCACCAAAGAGCCCAGGTAGGCAATGGTGTTGGGTTGCCTCAGGCAAAACAACCAACAGGGAGGGAACCCAGCCCCACCCATCAACAGTCAAATGGATTAAAGTTTTACTAAGCTCTGCCCACCAGAGCAACAGTCAGCTCTACCCACCACCAGTCCCTCCCATCAACCCTCTTAGATAGCCTCATCCACCAGAGGGCAGACAGCAAAAGCAAGAACTACAATCCTGCAGCCTGTGGAACAAAAACCACATTCACAGAAAGACAGACAAGATGAAAAGGCAGAGGGCTATTTACCAGATGAAGGAACAAGATAAAACCTCAGAAAAACAACTAAATGAAGTGGAGATAGGCAACCTTCCAGAAAAAGAATTCAGATAATGATAGTGAAGATGATCCAGGACCTCGGAAAAAGAATGGAGGCAAAGATCGAGAAGATGCAAGAAATGTTTAACAAAGACCTAGAAGAATTAAAGAACAAACAAACAGAGGTGAACAATACAATAACTGAAATGAAAACTACACTAGAAGGAATCAATAGCAGAATAACTGAGGCAGAAGAACGGATAAGTGACCTGGAAGACAGAAAGGTGGAAATAACTGTGGCAGAACAGAATAAAGAAAAAGGAATGAAAAGAAATGAAGACAGCCTAAGAGACTTCTGGGAAAACATTAAATGCAACAACATTCGCATTATAGGTGTCCCAGAAGGAGAAGAGAGAGAGAAAGGACCCAAGAAAATATTTGAAGAGATTATAGTCTAAAACTTCCCTAACGTGGGAAAGGAAATAGCCACCAAAGTCCAGGAAGCGCAGTGAGTCCAATACAGGATAAACCCAAGGAGAAACACGCCTTGACACAGAGTAATCAAATTGGCAAAAATTAAAGACAAAGAGAAATTATTGAAAGCAGCAAGGGAATAACAACAAATAATATACAAGGGAACTCCCATAAGGTTCACAGCTGATTTCTCAGCAGAAACTCTACAAGCCAGAAGGGATTGGCATGATATACCTAAAGTGATGAAAGGGAAGAACCTACAGCCAATATTAGTCTACCCGGCAAGGATCTCATTCAGATTCAATGGAGAAATCAAAAGCTTTACAGACAAGCAAAAGCTAAGAGAATTGAGCACCACCAAACCAGCTCTACAAAAAATGCTAAAGGAACTTCTCTAAGTGGGAAACACAAGAGAAAAAAAGGACCTACAAAAACAAACCCAAAACAATAAAGAAAATGGTCATAGGAACATACATATGGATAATTACTTTAAATGTGAATGGATTAAATGTTCCAACAAAAAGACAAAGGTTTGCTGAGTGGATACAAAAACAAGACCCATATATATGTTGTCTACAAGAGACCCACTTCAGACCTAGAGACACATACAGACTGAAAGTGAGGGGATGGAAAAAGATATTCCATGCAAATGGAAATCAAAAGAAAGCTGGAGTAGCTATACTCATATCAGATAAAATAGAGTTTAAAATAAAGAATGTTACAAGAGACAAGGAACGACACTACATAATGATCAAGGGATCAATCCAAGAAGCAGATATAACAATTATAAATATATATGCACCCAACATAGGAGCACCTCAATACATAAGGCAACTGCTAACAGCTATAAAAGAGGAAATCGACAGTAACACAATAATAGTGGGGAAATTTAACACCTCACTTACACCAATGGACAGATCATCCAAAATGAAAATAAATAAGGAAACAGAAGTTTTAAATGACACAATAGACCAGATAGATTTAATTGATATTTATAGGACATTCCATCCAAAAACATCAGATTAAACTTTCTTCTCAAGTGCGCACGGAACATTCTCCAGGATAGATCACATCTTGGGTCACAAATCAAGCCTCAGTAACTTTAAGAAAACTGAAATCATATCAAGCATCTTTTCTGACCACAACGCTAAGAGATTAGAAATGAATTACACGGAAAAAAACGTAAAAAACACAAACACATGGAGGCTAAACAATACGTTACTAAATAACCAAGAGATCACTGAAGAAATCAAAGAGGAAATGAAAAAATACCTAGAGACAAATTACAATGAAGACAAAACGATCCAAAACCTATGGAATGCAGCAAAAGCAGTTCTAAGAGGAAAGTTTATAGCTATACAAGCCTACCTCAAGAAACAAGAAAAATCTCAAATAAACAATCTAACCTTACACCTAAAGGAACTAGAGAAAAAGAACAAACAAAACCCAAAGTTAGCAGAAGGAAAGAAATCATAAAGATCAGAGCAGATATAAATGAAATAGAAACAAAGAAAACAATAGCAAAGATCAATAAAACTAAATGCTGCTTCTTTGAGAAGATAAACAAAATTGATAAACCATTAGCCAGACTCATCAAGAAAAAGAGGGAGAGGACTCAAGTCAATAAAATTAGAAATGAAAAAGGAGAAGTTACAACAGACACCACAGAAATACAAAGCATCCTAAGAGACTACTACAAGCAACTCTATGCCAATAAAATGGACAACCTGGAAGAAATGGACAAATTCTTAGAAAGGTATAACCTTCCAAGACTGAACCAGGAAGAAATAGAAAATATGAACAGACAAATCACAAGTAATGAAATTGAAACTGTGATTAAAAATATTCCAACAAACAAAAGTTCAGGACCAGATGGCTTCACAGGTGAATTCTATCAAACATTTAGAGAAGAGCTAACTCCCATCCTTCTCAAACTCTTCCAAAAAATTGCAGAGGAAGGAACACTCCCAAACTCATTCTCTGAGGCCACCATCACCCTGATACCAAAACCAGACAAAGATACTACAAAAAAAGAAAATTACAGACCAATATCACTGATGAATATAGATGCAAAAATCCTCAACAAAATACTAGCAAACAGAATCCATCAACACATTAAAAGGATCATACACCATGATCAAGTGGGATTTATCCCAGGGATGCAAGGAGTCTTCAATATACAGAAATCAATCAATGGGATACACCATATTAACAAATTGTAGAATAAAAACCATATGATCATCTCAATAGATGCAGAAAAAGCTTTTGACAAAATTCAACACCCATTTATGATAAAAACTCTCCAGAAGGTGGGCATAGAGGGAACCTACCTCAACATAATAAAGGCCATATACGACAAACCCACAGCAAACATCATTCTCAATGGTGAAAAACTGAAAGCATTTCCTCTAAGATCAGGAATGAGACAAGGATGTCCACTCTCACCACTATTATTCAGCATAGTTTTGGAAGTCCTAGCCATGGCATTCAGAGAAGAAAAAGAAATAAAAGGAATACAAATTGGAAAAGAAGAAGTAAAATTGTCACTGTTTGCAGATGACATGATATTATACATAGAGAATCCTAAAAATGCCACCAGAAAACTACTAGAGCTAAACAATGAATTTGGTAAAGTTGCAGGATACAAAATTAATGCACAGAAATCTCTTGCATTCCTACACACTAATGATGAAAAATCTGAAAGAGAAATAATGGAAACACTCCCATTTACCATTGCAACAAAAAGAATAAAATACCTAGGAATAAACCTACCTAGGGAGACAAAAGACCTGTGTGCAGAAAGCTATAAGACACTGATAAAGAAATTAAAGATGATACCAACAGATGGAGAGATATACCATGTTCTTGGATTGGAAGAATCAATATTGTGAAAATGACTGTACTACCCAAAACAATCTACAGATTCAATGCAATACCTATCAAATTACCAATGGCATTTTTTATGGAACTAGAACAAATCATCTTAAAATTTGTATGGAGACACAAAAGACCCCGAATAGCCAAAGCAGTCTTGAGGGAAAAAATGGAGCTGGAGGAATCAGACTCCCTGACTTCAGACTATACTACAAAGCTACAGTAATCAAGACAATATGGTACTGGCACAAAAACGGAAACATAGATCAATGGAACAAGATAGAAAGCCCAGAGATAAACCCACGCACCTATGGTCAACTAATCTATGACAAAGGAGGCAAAGATATACAATGGAGAAAAGACAGTCTCTTCAATAAGTGGTGCTGGGAAAACTGGACAGCTACATGTAAAAGAATGAAATTAGAACACTCCCTAACACCATACACAAAAATAAACTCAAAATGGATTAAAGACCTAAACGTAAGACCGGACACTATAAAACTCTTAGAGGAAAACATAAGAAGAACACTGTTTGACATAAATCACAGCAAGATCTTTTTTGATCCACCTCCTAGAGTGATGGAAATAAAAACAAAAATAAACAAATGGGACCTAATGAAACTTCAAAGCTTTTGCACAGCAAAGGAAACTATAAACAAGACGAAAAGACAACCCTTAGAATGGGAGAAAATATTTGCAAACGAATCAATGGACAAAGGATTAATCTCAAAATATATAAACAGCTCATGCAGCTCAATATTAAAGAAACAAACAACCCTATCCAAAAATGGGCAGAAGACCTAAATAGACATTTCTCCAAAGAAGATATACAGATGGCCAAGAAGCACATGAAAAGATGCTCAACATCACTAATTATTAGAGAAATGCAATTCAAAACTACAATGAGGTATCACCTCACACCAGTTAGAATGCGCATCATCAGAAAATCTACAAACAACAAATGCTGGAGAGGGTGTGGAGAAAAGGGAACCCTCTTGCACTGTTGGTGGGAATGTAAATTGATACAGCCACTATGGAGAACAGTATGGAGGTTCCTTTAAAAACTAAAAATAGAATTACCATATGATCCAGCAATCCCACTACTGGGCATATACCCAGAGAAAACCATAATTCAAAAAGACACATGCACCCCAATGTTCATTGCAGCACTATTTACAATAGCCAGGTCCTGGAAGCAACCTAAATGCCCATCGACAGACGAATGGATAAAGAAGAAGTGGTACATATATACAATGGAATATTACTCAGACATTAAAAGGAACGAAATTGAGTCATTTGTTGAGACGCGGATGGATCTAGAGACTGTCATACAGAGTGAAGTAAGTCAGAAAGAGAAAAACAAATATCGTATATTAATGCATGTATGTGGAACCTAGAAAAATGGTACAGGTGAACTGGTTTGCAGGGCAGAAGTTGAGACACAGATGTAGAGAACAAACGTATGGACACCAAGGGGGGAAAACCGCGGTGGGGTGGGGATGGTGGTGTGCTGAATTGGGCGATTGGGATTGACATGTAAACACTGATGTGTATGAAATTGAGGACTAATAAGAACCTGCAGTATAAAAAAACAAACAAACAAACAATAAAAACAACTAATACTAAACTTTCTTTGGGTTATTTGTATGGTAATATGTTAATATAAATGTTTCAGACATTACATGAAATTTCTAAAAATCTTATCTGTTCTGGTATAATGTTATAAGTCATAATTCTAGTTATTACTTTAAAATGTGTATCTCAGAAATAACTACATTTCCTTGTCAATTGCATTACTATAAACTTTCATCAAATCTTTAACCGTGGTCATTTTTAAGTCTTTTGTCATTTACAGACAGTTCAGGGTGTACTCTGATGCTTTTGCAAAAATGTTCCTATAAAAGGGTTTCATCTTCAAGGAATTCATGGAAAAGACTCTGACAAGTACAGGTTTCTGGTAACTGACTATACTGCTGAACTGAATGAATAAGCATTTTCAGAACTCTAAAGGAAAACTGATGAATTCATAAAAGTGCTAATAAAAGATCAAGATGAAAAAAAAATTAATTACATGGGACTGAGTGAACTGATGAGGATGATTATAATTTTTGTGACTTTCTGTTTGAATAAAAAAAAAAGATCCCACAAGGACTCAGAGGCAAAAAATGTACAAATCAATTTTCACTGCAAAGTAAAGGAGCTGTTACAGTGCAGGATTACTGGACTGAATGTCAATATTATGACGTAGTATGAGTGTGTTTCGTGTTTGGTAATTGCAGTCATTGTTGCTTTTGTTGTGGTCATCCATTTACAATGCTTGGTGTCAGTTTATTTATCTCTTGTAAAAATAAAATACAGTGTGTGTGTGTGAAAAAAAAAAAAACTATCAGTACAGAGAAGCTGTCATTCCAGTGATGTTGCTGAAGCAATAGGATGTAAACCTTGTGGGAAGTATGTAACTTGGTGGCAAGATTATGTGTGTGGAGCCTGCTTGAATGATGCCAGAACAGAGAAAAACTGAGCTGTGTGATGGAGAAATGGTCCCGATGATATCTCTGGAGTCCTAGATCCAGAACTACCCCCTGGGCTTCTCAATTATCTGATCCATTTAATTTGGATTAGTATCAATTGCCACCAGTATCTCCAACAAAATCCATGCCTAAAACAATACATGGTAACATATCTAAGAGATAAAGTAACCAAAAATCGTATGGAAAAAATACACACCCTAAAGGGTCTCAGTAAATAATTCAAATGAGACCATAATAATCCTAGTAAACCATTCTCTTCTGTGAGACCAGCCATGACCTCTAAGAATGATGACCCCAAATCCTTCTGTCTTGAGCCCCTACAACATTGCCACCTCTGTCCCTGGCACTATGAGGGCCAGCGTAAAATCAAGATGGCAGTTCAGCTGTGGAGAAGAGATATTCATAACTAAAGATATCCATAACAGTTTAAGTGGTTATGTGCCCAAAATGAGTTTCACTAACAGCAAAGGTGGGAGACGTCCCACTGTGAGCTGATGCAGTACAGGGGAAAGGGGACTCCCTTAGTCAGTCAATTGTTTAATACATTCCCTTTAATCACTCTCTTGTTAGCCCTGTTCAAGGCTGGTTTTTCACAAATAGAATCTATAACCAACTGTTCTATCTTTGCTATCTTTCAAAAAGAACCACTTTCGCATTTTAATGCTTTGTGTACAAAATGGCTCAGTAGGATATTTAAATTTAAATGGCTTCAATTAAAGCAGTTTTAAGCAAATGCAATATAAAGTTTAGTAACATCAAGACACAATGAAATGCTGTGGGAAATACTTTTAAATAGCAGCAGATATTAAGCAATACTCTGGCTACCATTATGGTTCTGTTCTCCTAAGACAATAATTTAGTGGCTGACAGGAGTGCAGGCAGGTCTTGCCTTTTGAGTACTAAGCCTTTTGAGTCAAGGAATAATCCTCCTTTCTTACAACTTTAAATCTTTTAAGTCTCTGATCAATTCTTCCTGGGTTACCAGGTGGATCACCAGTAATTTTCCTGGCACTGATGTTTTACCTTGGTCGCGCATCATGGTCCAAAATACTGCAGTTCTAGTCTTTAGCCTCATGTGCTGGTAAATCCAAACTCGGGAAGCCACATCAAAGGTGTGCTCTTGAAACACCAACAGAGATGAGATGGTGTCTCAGAGCCAGTGCCTCCTCCTGCAGACATGTTTCCAACAAGAAAGACTGCAGATGTTTCCCAACCACTTGTGTGCTAAATTGGGTAAAGCAGGTTATTCCACAAAGGTCCAGGGAGTATAATTATTACCAAGCATTTTCATAGCAGTCAGCATGGTACTACCTGTTCACAACACATGAAGAAGCCTTAGACTCAGCCCATGGAAGAGAAAAGGTAAAGTGAAACCTCCATGGAGCTAATATATTTTTCAGTTTCTCACCAAGAAATTAAGAGTGCCTCTGCAGACAGTGAGGAAGAACAAATAAAATTATTTAAAAGGTCTTCAGAGACTGAGAAGAAGAAACGTGAAAACTTAATGAA
This sequence comes from Eubalaena glacialis, assembly GCF_028564815.1. NCBI lineage: Eukaryota > Metazoa > Chordata > Mammalia > Artiodactyla > Balaenidae > Eubalaena > Eubalaena glacialis. The sequence goes on from NC_083719.1 coordinate 47,310,232, forward strand.
AACAGTGAACACACGCAAATGCAGCACGAGCCATACCACTAATAGAAAACGTTACTGAAAATTGGAGGAGGGGGTATTACATAGTTCCAATTTTTCCTTAATACTTAGTGGAGAGGATTTCTGAAACTCAACTGAAAGCTCAGCATGCATATAAATAGCTCAAAGGAAAATGTCATGGGAATAAGATTATCAAGAAACATGTAACCTCATACATATAAGATGTAGCTATATAGTCTTGAAGAACAGCAGAAGGAGGCCATGGCTACACACACACACACACACACACACACACACACACACATTCCAAGAGTAAGTCACATACTTGTGATCCAATTGTCATTCATTCCGACACATATTCATTAAGTTTACTTCATAGTAAGTATTTTTGCTAGGCATTTGAAGATCTATAATACCCTTCTCATGTTAAAACTTTAATGATTATTATTTTTCTTAACACTGTCAGGTTCCAAGGGCCACTGAATAGACATAGTTCTTAAAACAGTGGTTTCACAATTTAGGATTTTATGGAACAATAAAATTTTTACATGAAAAAAATTTTGAGATCAATAGAGGAGTGCCAACATTTTATTTTGCAAATTAAAGGTCTTACAAAATAATTACCATCTATTAGAAGTAACATTTCCTTTTTTTTTTTTTTTTCCACAAAGGGAAATTTTAACAACGTAAAATAGGAAGGTTAGACTCAGAAGAAAAGGTAATTTCTCAAGGAACAAATTATTGTGGTCTTCAAATACTTTTTCTGGACCATTCTACTTTCTGGTACTCCAATTATGCATATATTGCTGTATTTAATGGTGTCTCACATTTCTTTGAGGTTCTGTTTATTTTTCTTCATTATTTTTCTGTTATTTATATTACATACTCTTTATTAATATATCTTTACTAATTCTTTCTACTGACAGGTCACATCTTCTATTGAACCCCTCTAGTAAATTTTTCATTTAGGTTATTTTAACTTTCAACTCTGGAATTTCTCTTTGGTTCTTTTTTTATAATTTCTATTTTTTTACTGGCATTCTTCATTTGATGAAATACTGTCCTCATATCTTCCTTTACTTTTTAAATTATGATAATCCTTTAATTCTTTTTTAATTGAAGTATAGTGCTGTACAATATTATATAAGTTACAGGTGCACGATATTGTGATTCACAATTTTTAAAGGTTATATTCCATTTATAATTATTATAAAATATTGGCTATATTCCCTGTGTTGTACAATATGTCATTATAGTTTATTATATACTTAATAGTTTGTACCTCTTAATCCCCTACTCCTATCTTGCCCCTCCCCCTACCACAGGTAACCACGAGTGTAACCTGTGGTTATACTAATGTAACCTCATACATATAAGATGTAGCTACATAGTCTTGAAGAACAGCAGAGGGAGGCCATGGCTACACACACACACACACACACACACACACACACACACACACACAGATTATTTGCCTTTCTCTGTCTGACTTATTTCATTTAGCATAATGCTCTCCAAGTCCACCCATGTTGCTGCAAATGGCAAAAATTCATTCTTTTTATGGCTGAGTAGTATTCCATTGTGTGTGTGTGTGTGTGTGTGTGTGTGTGTGTGTGTGTGTGTATTTATCCATTCATTTGTTGATGGACACTTAGGTTGCTTCCATATCTTGACAATTGTAAATAATGCTGCTATGAACACTGAGGTGCCTGTATCTTTTCGAATTAGTGTTTTTGTTTTTTTCTATCCTTTAATTCTTAGAACATATTTATAATAGTTGTTTTGACATCTTTTTCTGCTAAGTCTGAGATCTTGGTCTTCTCAAATGCAATTTCTCTTGCCTCCTTTTATTTTTCCTGTGTATGAATCACACTTTCCTGTTTCTTTGCATGCCTTATAATTTTTTTGTTGTTGAAATTAGACATTTTTGACAATATATTTCAGCAACTCTGGATACTGTTTCCCACACCGTGGGGCTTGTCATTGTTTTTGCTTAATTATTTAGTGATTTAACTGGCTTATTTCAGTGAAGTCTATTTGCCCTGCAGTTTGCAACATCTGATGTCACTCTTCAGAGGGCACAGCCTTGAACATGCTCACAATCACCCCAAGATGACAGTGATTTTAGCATGGCTCTTCTTGACTGCCTCTTTCCCTGATCTCAGTTAAGCTGTGTGCCTCTGTTAGTAAAACACAAGACTTACCTTCTGTTAATTGCTGGCTGATTTCTCTATTGTTTTCAACAATTCCCTGGGAGATAAATTGTTCCACAGTTTAATTCAATTCAATTTGGGACACTTCTGGGGTTTTTGAGGCTTGTTACAACCCCAGAAGGACTCTTCTTAGCTGTCTCTCCCTCTGGTACTATCTGTTAAACTTCTAGCTGGCCTATAATTTATCTTTTTGTTATCATGGAGCTAGCAGCCTCTTCTTAATTGTTGACTACCAAAATCTCCATTTTTCTCAACAGTAGTCTAAGACTTAAATGTTTTCACATTCTGATCCAAATAAAGTCAGTTCCTTTGGGGAGAACTATGAGGTTCTCTGTCTTATAGCCTGCTCTCCCCCTGGGAAAAAATCTCTGCACCACTGCTCTGGATCTGGGGGAGGGAATAGTGGCCTGTTTCTCTCAGAGTAGACTCTGCTTGTAAAGCAGGTGTTACCCAGGGACGATAGCCTCTGGTCTTCTAGACTTACCTCTTCTGGGAACCTCTGCCCTATGAGCAAGCAGGGATGAGGGTGATTGGAGCCCATTATCCTTGGTCTGCCATGCTTATGATCGAACTTTTACCCTGTAAGATGGGGATGGGAGCCCTAGACTTTTAAGTCTTGCCTGGCACAGAGTTCTACAACATAGAACTGGGGAGAAGGATTAGAAATGCTGGTGGCCTGCCCCTCCATAGTAGATATTGTAGCCCTAGACTGGAAGCTTCGGGGAGAGGAAGTTCCATGTTTTCTACTACAACCACCTGGAATGTAGGTTCTATTATGATGAGCTGGTGGGGACAGAGGGAGAGGTAGTAGGTCATGGCTTAAATGCTAGAAACTCTGGCTGTTTTAGCCTCAACTTAGTAGATTTTCTTTAAATGTTTCTCCATTTGCTGTATGCCCCTGGGACAATTTCCGGAGACTTAAGTGGTTAGGTTTTTAAAATAATTTTCTCTAGTTATGGTTATTTCAGTGAGGAGCCAGTCCATAGGGCTACTCATGCTGCCATTTCAGAAGTAGATCATTAGTCTATTTTTCCTCATTGTGCCACAGGCTGGTGAAAATTTTATAATAGCTCTATATCAGGCTATAGACTGGCATTTATGGACCATAGCTTAACAAGTTCCATTACATTTTCCAAAGAAAGGTAACTCCTTAAAGAAAGCTCTAAACTAGTATCTCACATTTTAGTGTGCATGACAACCACCAGAAGAGATTTTTTAAAGTTCAGAATCCCATCTCCAACCCAGAAGTTCTTATTTATGATGTCTGGGGTAAAACCAAAGAAACTGCACTTTTAAAGAGTATCCTGGTGGTGCTTCTCAAAATTTAATGTAAAAATGAATCATCTGACTACCTGGGATATTTGTTGATAAGATTTTCATTCTGGAATAATTTTAAATTTACAGATTCTTAGTTTGGGCAAGGTATCATGGTTATGTAATATGTTAATATTAGGGGAAGCTGGGTAAAGTGTATATGAGAATCCTCTGTACTATCTTTGCAACTATTCTGTAAATTAACATCAATATAATGTTATTAATTAAACTGTAGATATTCTTAGGATTTCATCAATTTTTCCACTAACATCCTTTTTCTGTTTCAGGATACCACATTGCCTTTCATCTGGGACCTTCGCAAAATGCAGATTCTGCATTTACTTAAAGGTATTTTCTACAATATTATTAGTTACAAGTATACTGAAACTTCCCAGAGTTCTTTGACTCAGATAACTTTTTTCCCCCCATGAAACTTCTAGTTAATTATACATATCCATTCATCTTCCTTATCCATTCATCTGTTGCTGGACACTTAGTTTGCTTCCATATCTTGGCAACTGTAAACAATGTTGCTATGAACACTGGGGTGCATGTATCTTTTTGAATTAGTGTTTTCATTTTTTCAGATATATACCCAGGAGTGGAATTGCTGGGTCATATGGTAGTTCTATTTTTAGTTTTCTGAGAAACCTCCATGCTATTTTCCACAGTGGCTGTTCCACTTTATCACCAACAGTGCACAACAGCGTTTTCTCCACATCCTTGCATTAACATTCAGTTTTAAATATTTTCTAATTTTTATTATGTTTTTGCTTTGACTCATGTGTTGTTTAGAAGTGTGTTTATTAATTTTCAAATCTATCTGGGATTTTTTTTGTTGTTTTTTGCTTAAATTCTTAATTTAATTTCCTGGCAGTCAGATATTGTCTCTTCCCAATTCTCCCTATTCTCTCCTTCTAGAATGCCTATTAAACAGTGAATTTTCTCTTTCTCTCCAACGTGTCTCTTAACTTTTCTCTCATATTTTCTTTTTCTCCTTAATGCATTCTGGTTGATTTCTTTAAATTACATTAAAGTTGATTGAGTCTCTCTTCGGTTATATCTAATTTGTTGTCTAACCCATTTGATAATTTTTTATTTCAATTGCTATATTTTTCACTTTTAGAATTTCTATTTTTTGCAAACCTAACTTTTCTCATTCATAACTTGTTTTTCCATCTTAATCATTTTTAATATTCTTATCTTATACTATTCTATTGGATATTTCCATCATTAGAAGGTTTTAAGTTTTAATCCTGCTCATTTTTATGTTTTATAACTCTTACTCATTGGGGGCCTTTTTTCTTATGTTTTATAATTTTAGGTTATAGTTTAATCTTTAGAAGGAATTTATCTGTAGGAATCCTATGAAGCTTGGTTTAATGGTAATCTCCTTCCCAAGAAGCTTGCAAATGGTTTTGCCAGATGTTTGAGAGTTATCAGTGGCCTAGAACCTTCTGGGTTAATTTCTCAAGTTGTGGTTCTTTTCCATATTATACAAGGAGTACAGATTCAAATCCCAAATCCAAATGAGCCACAAATCCACAGTGATATGTGGCTGGAGAAAATATAATTTTCTAAGACACATCTTTCTTGTTTCTTCTGTGCTAATGGTGGATTTTTTTTTTCTAGAGCCTCCTATTCAAAACAACTTTGTGCTGAAGATCTGTTTCAACCCACAGAGTCCCAATTTTTCATTTCATATTTCCACATGGTTGTTAAAACATAAGCCCTTGGTTTAAGGAGACTAATTACATCCTCCCAAGAGCGACCACAGCATCATTCCCATGTTTATCCCTGAGGTTTTCAATTCTATCTTTATTTCTGACTCACAGTGATACCTTTATTTCCTTTCAAGATCAGATATACATGAAACAGTTTGTTTATTTAATCTAGTATTTCTAAGTGTTTGCATAAGGCACAATACTAAAGTTATCAACCATGTTTCTAGAACTGAAAGTAAAAAATAACTTCTCTCTAATAAGAATCAATGATATCACAATTGGCAAGCTATGAATCATTGTAACTTACCAATTGTGAAACTTTTTAAGCTCAAAAGTGTTTTATCTAAGACTTGTTTTATCCCTTAGTCCCAGTTTCAGGAAACTATATTGAAAAATATATAATTAATGTCCATACGTAGCACAGAACTCCAATTAGATAGAAACTTTACACTGTACTTCACATGGATCCAAATAAGTCCTTCAATTTTTCGGACTCTCTCAGAAGTTCTTCCAATCATATTTTTCTACACTGTCTAAGCACAGATCACTTTCCATATAAGTTTTCTCTGTTCACTATCAACAAATTTCATCAGCTTTTCTTCTTTCTTTCCATTCATTCAATATAGCTTTTCTAAGTGCCTGCTATATTTTAGACACTGGGAAAGTTGCCCAAAACAAATCTAACCCCTGGTCTCACAGAGTTTAAATCTTAGTGCAGGGGAAAGAATAAAAATAATAAACAAATTAATAAATGTATTTTAGGTTGAAATGAAAATTATAAATTAACAAATATATTTTAGGTTGAACCATAGGAAATGGCCAATATTTGATTGTTCCTGACCCATAAAAAAGGCAATTTCATATCATTTGACTTAATAGAGTATGACAAGTGATGATAAGTGTTATGAAGAAGAAGAAGCCAGGGTAAGTGGATAGGGAGTGATGGGGTGGGTGTGAGTGTGCTATTTTAGATACCATGGCTACAAATTCTCTCTCAGAACGTGTTGTTTGAACAGAGATGGGAATGAAATGAAGAAGTGAGTGATATGGATATCTGGAGGAAGAACACTCCAATGAGAGGAATATGCATGTGGAAAGGTTCTGAGAAGGGAGGGTGGATGGCATATTCAAGGAACATCAAGGAAAGCAGAGGGACCCAAGTGGAATAAATGAGAATAAGAACAGTGTGAGATGAGAGCAGAGAGGGGGCCAGGGGCAGACCTTGTAATGCCATGTCAGCCACAGTAAAAACTTACTATCTCACTGCTAGTGAGATGTGAAGCCCTTGGAAACTTTGGACAGCAGAGTGGCAAAACCAGACTTGTATTTTCAGTGGTGTGGAGGCCAGCCTCCAGGGGGCAGGATGGACATAGAGAACTTAGTGAGGAGGCTATTGCACTAGCCCAGGGGCGAGACCATTGTAACTTAGTCTTGAGTTGTAGCAAAGGAGATAGTGACGAGAGGCTGGCTAGTCACAATTCTTTCATGACCCTTCCAATCTTTCTTTTTTAAAACATATTTGTCTCATCAATGTTTTATCCCAACAAGTATATTGTCCAGCTCTCATATCCTGACTTTGGTGATCCTGGTATCAAAATCATCTTGCCTGCCTGCTAATTCCAATAAGACACTTCTAGATCATTCTAAATTCAGCAGCCCCAAAATCTACATTTGCATGTACCATAGCCTAACACATCTGCATCACCATTCTTATCTCTGATCACTCTCAAGACAATGGCACCGTACCTGATCAAGGAGGAGCTGGCTTTCACTCTGCAAGGAGCATCACCAGAGAATGAACATATGCCTCCAAAGGTCACCATCGAGTGTCTGTCTCTTCCCAGAGGCTGTAACTGATGGGTGGACTCGGCCTGAGCCACAGCAGGAAAGAGCCATTCATGGCCCACTATGATGCTAAGTCGCTCCTCTGAGCAAGAAAGCTCCTAACCCTATCCCTGCAGCTGGGCCCCTTCCTCTGAAGTTTCTATGCTTTACAACTCCCTAAAAAGGAAGTTGTCTTAAGAGGCTTACAGCCCTTTAGGGAGAAGCTGACCACAGCTTAATGGTATGTTAATGCAACTTCTGCAACTTCTGGCCCCATTTCCCCCTCATACCCGCATAGGGCTCCATGTATTCTATTCAACATTTAGGGTGAAGTAATAAGTAACTAGCTGAGCAAGATCAATACCAAGCCGCCATGGCAGGACAGAAACCCAGTTTCTGTCTCTCAGTGTCATATGTCATTCAAGAGTAAAGCATAATAATGTTTATAAAATACAGTTAGTCCAAGAACACAAGTCATGTCAAAATCATTTATCAACATATCTTAAGTTAAAAAAAAATCCTAATATATAGCTGGCATGCAATATGCAAACAGCCTACTCAGGAGAGGATCTGACATTAAAATGTCACTAAAATTACTACTCAGCTGTAAGACTCACACACCTAAGATTTAACAGCACAGAGCCTATGTAGGGTCACAAGTAATAGTATTAAAGTGAATATTCAAAACTTATTTTCTGAAAAGGCATTTTGCAAAGATACAACTAGACATAGCTTTTTTTTTAAAAAAAAATCTTCATTTGCACTATGATACAGAATGAGAAAACAGAAATCAAAATGTATTCATCACCCTGGTCCCTCCTCTACTTGTAAATAAAGCAGAAACTACACATCTTAATATTTGAACAAAATTAAGCTAGATCTGAAGTGATGTTATTTAAGACTACCAAGGATGAAAATTACAGCCTGAGTTCAATCTGCTATCAAAAGCACGTGAGATGCCAGATAATGTAAAAGAAATTTGAAATAAGTATTAAAAAGTCCACTGAAAGACCTTTCCTTGAATTCTGTTACTGAAAATCCTCTTCTGCTAAAATTTCAAGGTTTCTTACAGTGCTTCTACATATACTCTCTGACCCCACTAACTGAAAACCTTCCTTTTCTGTAGGCAGTGATTTTATCATCAGACACATTGATTCTGCTGAAAATTGGAGTCCATTTTAAGAGTTTTTCACAGCATGGATATTTTTCCCTTATAAATTATTGTTCACTTTTCCTAATACTGCACAAATAATATAACAACAATACTGAGGAAAAAAATTTTACTTTGAAAGTTCATCGCGACACGTGGAACTGCTCCTACAGAACACCCACTGAACGCTGGCGGAGGACGTCGGACCTCCCAAAAGGCAAGAAAATCCCCACGTACTTGGGTAGGGCAAAAGAAAAAAGAAATAACAGAGACAGGGGAATAGGGACGGGACCTGCACCAGTGGGAGGGAGCTGTGAAGGAGGAAAGGTTTCCACACACTAGGAAGCCCCTTCGTGGGCAGAGACTGCGGGTAGCAGAGGGGGGAAGCTTCGGAGCCACGGAGGAGAGCGCAGCCACAGTGGTGCGGAGGGCAAAGCGGAGATTCCCGCACAGAGGAGCGGTGCCGACCAGCACTCACCAGCCCGAGAGGCTTGTCTGCTCAGCCGCCGGGGCGGGCGGGGCCTGGGAGCTGGGGCTCGGGCTTCGGTGCTGGCCGGGAGGGAGTCCGGGAAAAAGACTGCAGCTGCCAAAGAGGCAAGAGAATTTTTCTTGCCTCTTTGTTTCGCGGCACGCAAGGAGAGGGGATTCAGAGCGCCGCCTAAACGAGCTCCAGAGACGGGCACGAGCCGCGGCTATCAGCGCGGATCCCACAGCAACAGGGACGCAGAGGGAAAAACGGAGAGATTCCCGCACAGAGGCTCGGCGCCGAGCGGCACTCACCAGCCCGAGAGGCTTGTCTGCTCACCCGCCGGGGCGGGCGGGGGCTGGGAGCTGAGGCGCGGGCTTCGGTCGGATCCCAGGGAGAGGACTGGGGTTGGCTGCGTGAACACAGCCTGAGGGGTCTAGCGCACCACAACTAGCCGGGAGGGTGCACGAGAAGGAGTCTGCAGCTGTCGAAGAGGCAGGAGACTTTTTCTTGCCTCTTTGTTTCGCGGCGTGCAAGGGGAGGGGATTCAGAGCGCCACTTGGACGAACTCCAGAGACGGGCGCGAGCCGCGGCTATCAGCGCGGACCCCGGAGACGGGCATGAGACGCTAAGGCTGCTGCTGCCGCCACCAAACAGCCTGTGGGCGAGCACGGGTCATTCTCCACACCGCCCCTCCCGGGAGCCTGTGCAGCCCGCCACGGCCAGGCTCCCGTAATCCGGGGACAACTTCCCCGGGAGAGCGCACGGCGCGCCTCAGGCTGCTGCAACGTCACGCCGGCTTCTGCCGCCGCAGGCTCGCCCCGCCTCCTCCGTACCGCTCCCTCCCCCCGGCCTGACTGAGCCAGAGCCCCCGAAGCAGCTGCTCCTTTAACCCCGTTCTGTCTGGGCGGGGAGCAGACGCCCTCAGGGGACCTACATGCAGAGGCGGGTCCAAATCCAAAGCTGAACCCCGGGAGCTGTACGAACAAAGAAGAGAAAGGGAAATCTCTCCCAGCAGCCTCAGAAGCAGCGGATTAAAGCTCCACAAACAAGTTGATGTGCCTGCATCTGTTGAATACCTGAATAGACAACGAATCATCCCAAATTTAGGAGATGGACTTTGGGAGCAGGATATATTAACTTTTCCCCTTTTCCTTTTTTTTGTGAGTGTAGATGTGTATGCTTCTGGGTGAGATTTTGTCTGTATAGCTTTGCTCTCACCGTTAGTCCTAGGGTTAGGTCCGTCCGTTTTTTTTTTTTTTTTTTTTTTTTTTTTGGCTTAAAAATTTTTTTTTTTTTTTTTTTTTTTTTTTTGGCTTAAAAATTTTTTTTTTCCCTAATAAATGTTTTCTTAATAATTTTTCCTTATTTTCTATTTTTAAAAAAATTTTTAATAAGTTTTTACATATTTTTTATTTTAAAAAATTAAAAAATTTTTTTCTTAATAAATTTTTTCTAAATAATTTTTTTCTTATTTTTAGTATAAAAAATTAATAAATCTATTTTTAAAAATTAAAAAAAATTTTTTTTTCTTAATAAATTTACTCTTAATAATTTTTTTCTTATTTTTTATTATAATTGCTTTATTTTATTTTATTTTATCCTCTTCTTTTCTTTTTTTCCATTTTTTCTCCCTTTTATTCTGAGCCGTGTGGATGAAAGGCTCTTGGTGCTCCAGCCAGGCATCAGGGCTGTGCCTCTGAGGTGGGAGAGCCAACTTCAGGACACTGGTCCACAAGAGACCTCCCAGCTCCACGTAATACCAAACGGCAAAAATCTCTCACAGATCTCCATCTCAACATCAAGACCCAGCTTCACTCAACGACCAGCAAGCTACAGTGCTGGACACCCTATGCCAAACAACTAGCAAGAGAGGAACACAGCCCCATCCATTAACAGAGAGGCTGCCTAAAATCATAATAAGGCCACAGACACCCCAAAACACACCACCAGACGTGGACGAACCCACCAGAAAGACAACATCCAGCCTCATCCACCAGAACACAGGCACTAGTTCCCTCCACCAGGAAACCTACACAACCCACTGAACCAACCTTAGCCACTGGGGACAGATACCAAAAACAACGGGAACTACGAACCTGCAGCCTGTGAAAAGGAGACCCCAAACACAGTAAGATAAGCAAAATGAGAAGACAGAAAAACACACAGCAGATGAAGGAGCAGGGTCAAAACACACCAGACCTAACAAATGAAGAGGAAATAGGTAGTCTACCTGAAAAAGAATTCAGAATAATGATAGTAAGGATGATCCAAAGTCTTGGAAATAGAATAGACAAAATGCAAGAAACATTTAACAAGGACGTAGAAGAACTAAAGAGGAACCAAGAAACGATGACAAGCACAATAAATGAAATTAAAAATACTCTAGATGGGATCAATAGCAGAATAACTGAGGCAGAAGAACGGATAAGTGACCTGGAAGATAAAATGGTGGAAATAACTACTGCAGACCAGAATAAAGAAAAAAGAATGAAAAGAACTGAGGACAGTCTCAGAGACCTCTGGGACAACATTAAACGCACCAATATTCGAATTATAGGGGTCCCAGAAGAAGAAGAGAAAAAGAAAGGGACTGAGAAAATATTTGAAGAGATTATAGTTGAAAACTTCCCTAATATGGGAAAGGAAATAGTTAATCAAGTCCTGGAAGCACAGAGAGTCCCATACAGGATAAATCCAAGGAGAAACACACCAAGACACATATTAATCAAACTATCAAAAATTAAATATAAAGAAAACATATTAAAAGCAGCAAGGGAAAAACAACAGATAACACACAAGGGCATCCCCATAAGGTTAACAGCTGATCTTTCAGCAGAAACGCTGCAAGCCAGAAGGGAGTGGCAGGATATACTTAAAGTGATGAAGGAGAAAAACCTACAACCAAGATTACTCTACCCAGCAAGGATCTCATTCAGATTTGATGGAGAAATTAAAACCTTTACAGACAAGCAAAAGCTGAGAGAGTTCAGCACCACCAAACCAGCTTTACAACAAATGCTAAAGGAACTTCTCTAGGCAAGAAACACAAGAGAAGGAAAACACCTACAATAACAAACCCAAAACATTTAAGAAAATGGGAATAGGAACATACATATCGATAATTACCTTAAATGTAAATGGATTAAATGCTCCCACCAAAAGACACAGACTGGCTGAATGGATACAAAAACAAGACCCATATATATGCTGTCTACAAGAGACCCACTTCAGACCTAGAGACACATACAGACTGAAAGTGAGGGGATGGAAAAAGATATTCCATGCAAATGGAAATCAAAAGAAAGCTGGAGTAGCAATTCTCATATCAGACAAAATAGACTTTAAAATAAAGACAATTACAAGAGACAAAGACGGACACTATATAATGATCAAGGGATCGATCCAAGAGGAAGGTATAACAATTGTAAATATTTATGCACCCAACATAGGAGCACCTCAATACATAAGGCAAATACTAACAGCCATAAAAGGGGAAATCGACAGTAACACAATCATAGTAGGGGACTTTAACACCCCACTTTCACCAATGGACAGATCATCCAAAATGAAAATAAATAAGGAAACACAAGCTTTAAATGATACATTAAACAAGATGGACTTAATTGATATTTATAGGACATTCCACCCAAAAACAACAGAATACACATTTTTCTCAAGTGCTCATGGAACATTCTCCAGGATAGATCATATCTTGGGTCACAAATCAAGCCTTGGTAAATTTAAAAAAATTGAAATCGTATCAAGTATCTTTTCCGACCACAACGCTATGAGACTAGATATCAATTACAGGAAAAGATCTGTAAAAAATACAAACACATGGAGGCTACACAATACACTACTTAATAACGAAGTGATCACTGAAGAAATCAAAGGGGAAATCAAAAAATACCTAGAAACAAATGACAATGGAGACACGACGATCCAAAACCTATGGGATGCAGCAAAAGCAGTTCTAAGAGGGAAGTTTATAGCAATACAAGCCTACATCAAGAAACAGGAAACATCTCGAATAAACAACCTAACCTTGCACCTAAAGCAATTAGAGAAAGAAGAACAAAAAAACCCCAAAGCTAGCAGAAGGAAAGAAATCATAAAGATCAGATCAGAAATAAATGAAAAAGAAATGAAGGAAACAATAGCAAAAATCAATGAAACTAAAAGCTGGTTCTTTGAGAAGATAAACAAAATTGATAAACCATTAGCCAGACTCATCAAGAGAAAAAAGGAGAAGACTCAAATTAATAGAATTAGAAATGAAAAAGGAGAAGTAACCACTGACACTGCAGAAATACAAATGATCATAAGAGATTACTACAAGCAACTCTATGCTAATAAAATGGACAACCTGGAAGAAATGGACAGATTCTTAGAAATGCACAACCTGCCGAGACTGAACCAGGAAGAAATAGAAAATATGAACAGACCAATCACAAGCACTGAAATTGAAACTGTGATTCAAAATCTTCCAACACACAAAAGCCCAGGACCAGATGGCTTCACAGGCGAATTCTATCAAACATTTAGAGAAGAGCTAACACCTATCCTTCTCAAACTCTTCCAAAATATTGCAGAGGGAGGAACACTCCCCAACTCATTCTACGAGGCCACCATCACCCTGATACCAAAACCAGGCAAAGATGTCACAAAGAAAGAAAACTACAGGCCAATATCACTGATGAACATAGATGCAAAAATCCTCAACAAAATACTAGCAAACAGAATCCAACAGCACATTAAAAGGATCATACACCATGATCAAGTGGGGTTTATTCCAGGAATGCAAGGATTCTTCAATATACGCAAATCAATCAACGTGATACATCATATTAACAAATTGAAGGAGAAAAACCATATGATCATCTCAATAGATGCAGAGAAAGCTTTCGACAAAATTCAACACCCATTTATGATAAAAGTCCTGCAGAAAGTAGGCATAGAGGGAACTTTCCTCAACATAATAAAGGCCGTATATGACAAACCCACAGCCAACATTGTCCTCAATGGTGAAAAACTGAAACCATTTCCACTAAGATCAGGAACAAGACAAGGTTGCCCACTCTCACCACTATTATTCAACATAGTTTTGGAAGTGTAAGCCACAGCAATCAGAGAAGAAAAAGAAAGAAAAGGAATCCAAATCGGAAAAGAAGAAGTAAAGCTGTCACTGTTTGCAGATGACATGATACTATACATAGAGAATCCAAAAGATGCTACCAGAAAACTACTAGAGCTAATCAATGAATCTGGTAAAGTAGCAGGATACAAAATTAATGCACAGAAATCTCTTGCATTCCTGTATACTAATGATGAAAAATCTGAAAGTGAAATTAAGAAAACACTCCCGTTTACCATTGCAACAAAAAGAATAAAATATCTAGGAATAAACCTACCTAAGGAGACAAAAGACCTGTATGCAGAAAATTATAGGACACTGATGAAAGAAATTAAAGATGATACAAATAGATGGAGAGATATACCATGTTCTTGGATTGGAAGAATCAACATTGTGAAAATGACTCTGCTACCCAAAGCAATCTACAGATTCAATGCAATCCCTATCAAACTACCACTGGCATTTTTCACAGAACTAGAACAAAAAATTTCACAATTTGTATGGAAACACAAAAGACCCCGAATAGCCAAAGCAATCTTGAGAACGAAAAATGGAGCTGGAGGAATCAGGCTCCCTGACTTCAGACTATATTACAAAGCTACAGTAATCAAGACAGTACGGTACTGGCACAAAAACAGAAATATAGATCAATGGAACAGGATAGAAAGCCCAGAGATAAGCCCACGCACATATGGTCACCTTATCTTTGATAAAGGAGGCAAGCATATACAGTGGAGAAAAGACAGCCTCTTCAATAAGTGGTGCTGGGAAAATTGGACAGGTACATGTAAAAGTATGAAATTAGAACACTCCCTAACACCATACACAAAAATAAACTCAAAATGGATTAAAGACCTAAGTGTAAGGCCAGACACTATCAAACTCTTAGAGGAAAACATAGGCAGAACACTGTATGACATAAGTCACAGCAAGATCCTTTTTGACCCAGGTCCTAGAGAAATGGAAATAAAAACACAAATAAACAAATGGGACCTAATGAAACTTAAAAGCTTTTGCACAGCAAAGGAAACCATAAACAAGACCAAAAGACAACCCTCAGAATGGGAGAAAATATTTGCAAATGAAGCAACTGACAAAGGATTAATCTCCAAGATTTACAAGCAGCTCATGCAGCTCAATAACAAAAAAACAAACAACCCAATCCAAAAATGGGCAGAAGACCTAAATAGACATTTCTCCAAAGAAGAGATACAGATTGCCAACAGACACATGAAAGAATGCTCAACATCATTAATCATTAGAGAAATGCAAATCAAAACTACAATGAGGTATCATCTCACACCGGTCAGAATGGCCATCATCAAAAAATCTAGAAACAATAAATGCTGGAGAGGGTGTGGAGAAAAGGGAACACTCTTGCACTGTTGGTGGGAATGTAAATTGATACAGCCACTATGGAGAACAGTATGGAGGTTCCTTAAAAAACTAAAAATAGAACTACCATATGACCCAGCAATCCCACTACTGGGCATATACCCTGAGAAAACCATAATTCAGAAAGAGTCATGTACCAAAATATTCATTGCAGCTCTGTTTACAATAGTCAGGACATGGAAGCAACCTAGGTGTCCATCATCGGATGAATGGATAAAGAAGATGTGGCACATATATACAATGGAATATTACTCAGCCATAAAAAGAAATGAAATGGAGGTGTTTGTAATGAGGTGGATGGAGTTAGAGTCTGTCATACAGAGTGAAGTAAGTCAGAAAGAGAAAAACAAATACAGTATGCTAACACATATATATGGAATCTAAGGGAAAAAAAAAAAAAAAAGAGGTCATGAAGAACCTAGTGGCAAGATGGGAATAAAGACACAGACCTACTAGAGAATGGACTTGAGGATATGGGGAGGGGGAGGGGTGAGATGTAACAGGGTGAGAGAGTGTCATGGACATATATACACTACCAAATGTAAAATAGATAACTAGTGGGAAGCAGCCGCATAGCACAGGGAGATCAGCTCGGTGCTTTGTGACCACCTAGAGGGGTGGGATAGGGAGGGTGGGAGGGAGGGAGATGCAAGAGGGAAGAGATATGGCAACATATGTATATGTGTAACTGATTCACTTTGTTGTAAAGCAGAAGCTAGCACACCATTGTAAAGCAATTATACTTCAATAAAGATGTTTAAAAAAAAAAAAAAAAAAAAAAAAAGAAAGTTCATCGCACATAAAAGCATGCTCTTCTAATGGACCTGTGTCAGGGTCCAGTCCCTGAGCAGTAAGGATAAGCATCTCTAGAGGCAGGCTAGGAGTGTCACCAAGCAGGCAATAGTCTCAGTCTGGCTTGGCTCAAAGAAGCAAAGATTTATACAGAAGTGACCCTGTATTCCTGGGCCTCCTCGATCTAGTAACTTTGATTATTTTCAAATTTTGAGATTAGATGAATACCAAAACTAAAAATTTTGGGGGGGGATGAAGAATATGGCGTGAACATAACTTTTAAACAAAGAAAGATACATTTCTCACATATAAATAACTTTTTAAAAAAAGCCCACTCCAATTTGCAAAATCGATACTCCCAAATACACAGCTTACTTTTTCAATACTTTTTTTTTTTGGTCAACCGTCAGCTACAGACCCATTCCAGCTTGTTGAGTTAGATTCTTTCTAATGAGGTTTCAAAATAGCTGAAGTTCTACTAAAAGAAGGAGAGCCTTGGAAATGTATGGTAAACTAGTCACTGGGTTTTGGAGACAGTTGAAAGACCTGTGAAAGTATGGGGGTGGTAATGGCAGGGGTCTGGACTGATAATGAGACATAGAAATGCAGGATGCTACAACTTTCAATTTTTCACTTTTAAGATTTGACTCCTACGGAAGGAGTGGAAAATTGGAGCAGTATCTAAGAGAGCAGGAACCAACTGGAAGAAAAGTAGTACACCCAGTAGTGTACCTAATTCCTCTGGCTGGCCCCTTTTCCTCCTCATGGATCCTCTTTATCAATAAATTTTAAATGGTATTTATACCACTCCTGGGCTCTATTTTCCATTCCATACCACATTTTCGGAGAAAAGCTATAAAAATATATATGTGAACTAGAGTAAGATTTTGACTCCTACCACTTGGAACTTGACTAGAGTGATGAATAGACTAGATTGAATTTTGGTGACTGTACACACTGGTGGACTAAGTCACTGCTTTGAAAGGCCAATAACTACTGGACTATGAAGAAACAACTCACCAGCAAATGGGTCACCAGCAACTAAAAGGCCAAAAGCATTAGTACTGGAAGCCAATTTATTGGAACTAATCAGATGGCACAAATTTAACCAGAAAGCACCCATGGTTCTGCTGATAACATTTGCTCTGCAAGTTTCAACAATGTAATTTTTAATCTGGGCTCCTATAGAACAGGCTTTTTGCACCTTGCCCCAGAGATTCTGATTAAATACATTTTATTTTTAGATGTTTCCTCTCTTGACACAGGGTTCCACAAATATGAAGGGACAAATGATCCCCCAGGCATGCTAAGGGTTGTTGTTGTCTCTTCTCTCTTACTCTGTGGTCTCCTGCAAGCATTTAAAATAATAGTTAGTCAAGAAATGTTTTCCTGCAGAACAAGACACTTCCCTTGGCCCTAAAATGGGACTGCATTAAAATGATTGAGTCTGCTTTGGAACATTAGGTTGGCCCTTTTTGATAAATTGAAGGTGCTTCAGAGTTGAGAGGCCATCTTAATTTTACAGGAAAGAGCTATCTTATGAGAAAGTCAGAAAAATCTCAGGTAGTGTTTTTATTGAAAACATTGTTATTAGCATTCTAGCAAAAGAATTTATTGTGAGGAGAAAAGTCACACTGTCTTAATTAATATTATTCACTTTTCTTTACAGAGGCTCACATCTAACATGCCTGGAGTTAGTACTGAAGTCAAGGGTATTAAATCAAAAGGAACCGAATGTCTTGATGGTTTCCAAAATAATAATTCAAAACATGTCTGTCAATATTTCAGAAGCTACATGTCCCTGATTAACCTGCAATAATGGGACAGAGTAAAAAGGAACACGACTCAATGATAAATTACTCACAGAACTATGTGGTGTGATAAACTGCTAATTCAACAAAGCCATCAACATATTACACCTTCAGAATCTTTCATGCTTCTGAAAAGAATCATCAATCAACCTCAATTCTTGGAAGAGTATATCTTAGATACAGCTCTTCTTTCTACACTCCTCTAAAATTGTATTTTAGCCAGGGTTGATAAGCAAAAAGTAACATACTCTTGTCAAAATAAAGACTGATATTTCTCAAAGGAGAGCATTGCTATGTGGGAGACAAAATATGATCCCTTTGTTCTTGGTCTAAGATCCCTTGATAACTAGAGTCCAGGGTTCAACCAGAAATGTCAATATTACACTAAGAGGCAAGAAAAGATTTCTTCCCATTATGCCTTCATTATACCATTAAGAGGCCTGGGTCGTACTGACTCACACATATGTATACTCTGTGGATACTCAGTCAAAGATGTTATCGTGTCCAGCTCCTGTCTTTAGGCAGGTGAAGCATTATTGATTCCATTTCTTTTTTTTTTTTTTTTTTTTTTGGCTGCATTGGGTCTTATTTGCGGCATGCAGGGTCTTCGTTGAGGCATGCAGGATCTTTCGCTGTGGCACAGGCTTCTCTCTATTTGTGGCCTGCGGGTTTTCTCTTCTCTAGTTGTGGTGTGCAGGCTCCAGGGTGCGTGGGCTCTGTAGTTGTGGTGCGCAGGCTCCAGAGCGCATGGGCTCTGTAGTTTGTGGCACACAGGCTCTCTAGTTGAGGCATGCGAGCTCAGTAGTTGTGGCGCATGGGCTTAGTTGCCCCGCAGCATGTGGGATCTTAGTTCCCCCACCAGGGATTGAACCTGAGTCCCCTGCATTGGAAGGCAGATTCTTTACCACTGGACCACCAGAGAAATCCCTTGATTCCATTTTACAGATAAAGGAAGTGATTCCCAGAGCATCTCTGCTGCCAGAATTTACCTGACTTCCAAGTAAACCAAAAATAACAGTCATTAGTAACAATACACGGAGTTTCTCTGGTGTCCTTTAATATAATCTTGCAACCATAACTTGATCGGGGCTTCAAAGTCATCTGGGTAAGCCCAGTGCAAAATCATCTGTGAAATTAAGTAGAGTGCTTACAGTGCAAGAAGCAGGAGGTAGTTAATAACATAGACTATGTCATCATGATGTTTAGACATAATCTTATTCAGTCAGCAATGAGACGTGAGGTCTTAGAAAAGTCATTTAATCTTTTGTGCCTCAGGCTCCTGGTCTGTGAAATGGGAATATTAATGGTATCTACATCGTAGGGTCATTGAAGAGATTAAATGAGAAAACATACATTAAACATTTAATGTAGTACCTGGCATATAGCAAATGCTCAATTAGTATAGCTATTAATATACAATGAGGGTGTTGATTAATGGGCATTGTCTCACTCATAGAAAATCTACTGCAAAGTAATAGCATGGTCCCAACACTTCCTAAAAGGAGAGGACTGTTACCTGATTTTAACTTTGTTTCCTCAGAACAATGTCATATTCCTTTCTGCAAGTTTAGTGATCACCTTTCATATCAGACCATGTCAACCACATCAGCTGAGATTAGAAAGAACACATATTTCACCTTTACCAACAGTAACTAATTGGAACAACTCGGCATCCACAAGGAATCTCTCTTTTATATCTCATGATAACTATCCATGACTAATTTTCTATTTCCTGAAAAACATTCCAGTATCTCATTCCAGTATCTTGGGAGTCAATGAGAAGTTGGTTCCAATCCTAACTCTGTTGCTTACTAACTGTATGACTTGGGCAACTCACTTCTTTTTTATGAGCCTCAATTTCCTCATTTATAAATGAACATAATTATAACATAGGAGGTTATTATAAGTATTAAGTAATTTAAATTCACAATTAATTTCTCTTCATCAACGCTGTCATCAAGTTCTCAAGAATAGGTTGCTTTTGGCCATGATTTACTCTTGGGTCCAAAAAGTAGCCTGTATTAAACAATGTATTTTCCAACCTAACCTCAGCAAGTGAATCCTCAAACATTGCTTCTGTACAACTTTTTACATTTCTCTAAATTGACGGTGTCATTTTGAATTATAATCCTGATGTTTAACAAACTCATCATCTGTCTAGACACATGCATGTCAAAGAAAAAGCTCATGATTTCAGTATTACATTTGGAATCTCAGAATTTAATTTTAGTGATTAAACATCAGAGCAGTTCTTCCATGCATCTTTACCAAGCCTACCTTATGGAATCTCCAGAAAATTAATGCCACCAGATTGTCACTCCAATTAGCCAAAGGAATACTCTCTATTCTAAACTGTTGCTAGAATCAACTCTACGTGTAGAGTTCCAAAATCACATAATCAACACAATCAAGGATGTTATCTCAAACTTCAGCAACAGCTGGCCCATTACTTTTATAGTTTAAATATCTTTAACATGGCCTCATCAGAGATTTGAAAACATCTTTTTTTTTTTTAAAGGGTTTTAAAACCACTTATTAAAGATTAAGGGACAGACAAAAATAAGAATCTACTTTATTTCACAAATGCTTAAATTATGGTTTTATTTAAAATATGAAATCAGTAACACTAAACACTTGTCCCCCAACCACCCGGAAATGTGCTCACAATTTGAATCTCATGAATGTTTTAGAATAAAAGCTAGTCAGATAACTACATTTACTGGATATATATTACATGAAAACTTTCTAGTCAACACATTGGAAAGTATAAAAGAAATATAACTGGCTCTCCCCTCAAGGAAATAATAATACACACCCATAACCAAGAGGACTGATAAAGCAACACATTTTGAACATGTGAGCTGACACAGTGTGGACAAGACAGAATGGAAAGAAGATGAGGAGGCAGATCTCTGAAGAAGTAGCGCCCACATTGCCAGGGAAAGGAGTGGGCTTTCTACTTGGGGAAAACACATATTGGGGTGGAAACAAGAAAGTTGAGTTTTAAATTACTTAACAATACTATAGAGTCTAAAATTCACACAGAAAAGATGGCCAAGGAGAATCTGGATTTAATCCTACATGCAACTATGCAGCATTATACAATCTTCAGAGGAAAAAAAAAATGATAAAAATAGTATTCAGGAAAGACTATCCTCAAATCATTTCCACCTATTCTTTGCGGTTCTGCACAAAACCCTTATTTTTAAGGAGCTTTTGCTTTCTTTGCTATAGGACGATTTTTGTGGCCCTAGCAATTCCCAAACTAATTCTGAGTTTTTCGTGCAAGACAAAACATTAGTATTTATCTTAAACCTACGACCTGCATGCTTCAATACAGCTTTTAAAGTTTCTGTCTTGTTTTAAATGGCGTCCTTAGCTTAGGATGCGTCTGAAGGCATTTAGCATTTAGCTCCCTGATAAAATGACAAGGGACTGAAATAGACTGCAGGAAACTTACATTAACTTCCGTCACGTCCAGTGGTTTGGGGAGTGAAGCTACGTTAGAGAAAGCATTACTTCCAGCAGATGCTGACAGAACGCAGCAGTTCCTCAGACAAAATGGACATTTCTCCGTCAATATGGGCCCCTCATCTCCATGGAGTGTCTTAAGCAATGCCAGCAGCAGAGGGATGTGGGTTGCCAAATACAGACACAATCTGTCCCCTCTCCTAAAATGAGGTTGGTTCTCATTATTCTCAAGGAGTCACACAAGCTGTTGGTAATTTGTTCAAGTGAAGAGCAAACCATATTGAGTAGTTGCAACACTTCAGACCTCCAAGGGCAGCAGAGGCAGAATGTACCCACAGCCCCAGTTGACCGGCAATTTCTGGACCTTTCCAATAATAGCTGAGACAAAGGGGGAAATGAAGCCTGTCACATACACATCACTAGCCAGGCCTGGCTTTTGTAATGCTGAACTAACAGAAAGAGGGGACCATTTAGTAACTGTATTACAAAACAGCCCACAGAACAGCCTGCTCTGGCTGCCCACACTGATGGCAGCATCATGCTGCTTGCCTAGGCATCAGCTAGAGCAGTAGTGTGTGCTTACACCTGCAGGAAACAGCACACTTTTTTATGGAATGAAGCATTCATACAATTCAATAAGAAAAAGAAATGGCCAGACATGCCATAGCCCTGGTCAAGAGTGGGTGGCATTAAGGTCGGATTAAAGGGAAAAAAAGGAACCATAGCTGGATAACTTTAGGAAACTTCTCTTGAAGATTTGAGGATTTACGATGTACTTTTTTTTTTTTAAGGCTCAAATCTTTCAGTAAAGAAATCTGTTTCGATTAATTTCATCTTGTGCATCCTACCACCACCACCATCACCACCGCCTGTTTTATTAATGGGACCATTTTTCATCTTATGTCTGTTAACATCTCATGGAAAACCCACAGGGAAAAGCTGCTCTAAACTGCCCACACCTTAAATGATGATAAATTGAGGCTCAGAGACACTTAGTAAATCACACACCCAAAGTAGCTATGGCAGAAACAGAGTTGGATCCCAGGACGCTAAGTCATTCCAGTGCTAATCCTACGGTCCTATAGATCATACACACCAATGTCACATTTAAAAAAAATAACATATTTTGGATATTGATTAACAGAACCAGCACGATTTTAGCACAGAGCAGGGAAATTCTAGCAATGCATAGAGTTGGCAAAAAATGTGAAGATTTAAGTGAAACTAAGTCAACATGACAACCTGAATTTAAACTAGAAAGGCCTGTATTCTCAAACTAGAGGAGAAAAGACTTAAACTAGTCACAGTGAAGGGATTGGAGTAGTTGTTCTCTAGGGTAGGCATGTCCTCTGTCAATCTGTTCTGGAACTACAGACAATGACGGTACTTAGATGCAACACTGTTTCTATAAAGTTGGTCATCCCAGCGGAGGAGATGAAGAACAAAAATCGACAATAACAGGGTCATTCGCTGAAAACCATCTGACTGCACAATGAGTTCCTAAGGGAGCTGGTGTCCTCTACACTGGAAGTTTCATTTAAAAAGTAAGATAGATTATCATCTACTGAGAAAGGTATAAAAACTGTCCTGCCTAAAGAAAAGAGATGGACTTGATAAAATTGCAAAGTCATTGTCAACCTTTCAAGCCAGCCTGTGAGTCAGAGGCTGGCTATGCTGTCTGTGTGCTATCCAGAGACTTGCTTCACATTCTACTTCTTTGCCTCACCTTTTGATCATTTTCTTGTTTACTGGCATCTCTGTTTACCCTATGGGGAAACACGAAAGTGAAAGAAGACTGGAAACAAATTATTATATTGAATTCCTTCCTAGATAGATTTACTTCTTTGAACATAGGATAGAATAGAAAAAGGTAAAAATTATGGCTAAAATATGATTTGGATTATCTGTTCATTTTTGTATCCCATTTCTTGATCAAATAGAAACAACCCGAATGTTGGGGGTAATTCACTGACCCAGCTACATTGGAGAAGAGTTGCTCTAATGAATCTTCCAAACTTAGACTTTTCAGAACCAATTTTTCTACTCCAAATCAGAAACCATGAAGGTCTGAACCAATTCTCTTTCTCCCACACATCTTCTCCTACATCTCTTTTTAGAATCCACTGCTAAAAACAAATAATTCTGAGAAGGCTTTAGAGGAGTTTCAACATGTAACTAAATTAACTACCTTTGTATTCAATTTAAATTTAAATTAAAACAAAATATAAACAACTGCAACACTAAAATCCCTCCATTTAAAAAAAGAATATGTATGCTTTTGGTGTATCCAAATTAATTAGCACTGATGGTCTCTAGATGAATTTTGCTTATCATGAAACAAGGAGGTAGACTGAGTTTAGCACTTACAACCTAAAGATAACATCTAAAGTTTAAAGATTTTAATGATTTTTTAAAAATCAATTTGCATTGGTCAAGATTATAGTATAGTCCTATACACCGTACCTAGAAGAAAAGCCTCTTGAGTACATAATAAGAAAAAAGGAATTGACAATTTCCTGGGCTCCAAGCGTACATGAAACAGATAAAAAAAATGTTTCTGCAGTTTGTTATTCTTTTGAATTCCCCCAACCCTGCATCCTACTTCATATTCACCAGAAGAACTGAAGTTCCCCTGTGTCCTCTTGGCGCTAATCATGTCCTATATCTAGGTGACTGACAGAACTTCAGTGCAGTCTGTGTAGTTCAGGCACAGAGAACTTATCCCCAAGTGTCTCTAGTCTCCTCACCAACATTCCATCTCAGTGTAAGACAGAGAGGGGAAAAATAAACATGCTAAGGTCCATTGGATCTGCCATCATTACCCAGAAAGCTCATTATCACCTGGATTTAGCAATAATATTGATTGCACTATGGCCCTAAACACACTACATGATATAACACAATTGTAGAATGGACAGCCACTATGCCTGAGCTGGTTCCTCAAACACTGGGAAGAACAGGAGTTCTGATAACTAATTTAAATGCTTTGTAAGTGGGGCTAAAGACTGGACAAAAATACAGCAAAAGAGTAGCACAGCATAGTGGTTGGTTAATAGTGTGGGCTTTTGGAGCTGGGGAAACCCAAGTTCAAATCTGACACTGACACGTGCTTTGGGACCTGAACCTCTGACCCTCAATTTCTTCCTGTAAAGCTGGGATCATGGTAGTTCCTCATGTCTAAGTGCTTATTAAATGGTAGCTACTATGATCATTATCTTCTTAACAGAAGAGTCCCTGAACCACGGAAAGCTTCTCTTTTTTCACATCTAATATCCTGCCAACAGAGGAGGGTTTCTTTATCCTGTGATTTAATCTTAAAATATAATGATTTAACAAAAGTATACAATGAGACACAAAGACCATCTCCAGTTTTCAGCAGAATAGAATTAAGGTCCCATTATAGGAACCTTCTAAAATACATTGACATTGTATATGTGTTTTTCAACAATACTTTCTAGTTTTGTCAGCTAAACCTTGGCAAGAATTCCTCCCACATGCTAGGGCATCGGTTCACACTAACAGTAATGATGAGGGGAAAGGTGGGGGAGAGGAAGAGCTCACATCTCCTTCTGAAAGATAACCCTGGAGAGAATGGAAAGTGGAGCAAAAAGGCAGTTGGAATCAAGTAAGATGTGCCTTGACTCTCTAATTTCTTGTACTTTGGGATGACCATTGTTATTTGTGCAAGAAGGAGAGGCAGTCTGGATGGGATGGAGGAAAAGCAGTAGAGGAGAAATCACTACAAATTATAAACAAAAACTCCGTCTTTGCGATTGACAACTTCTCCTGGGACTTCCTGAGCCAATTAGTATCAGTTGCTGAGGTGGGTTTGGTCATACAAACCTCTGTGCTAATGCCCACCTGCGCTAAACCCATCTCCTGTGAAGCAACAAAGCCTCTGTTAATGAGGTTCAGGACCAATCATCCGACAAAGAGTCCCGCTAAGGATGCTACAGCGGATGTCTTAGGGTAACCGGCAGGGAAATTCCCTTAAATTCTACTATCTTACTGGAAACCAAGACACTCTAAAATAATGACTTGGCTCATTCTTTCTGCTCCTCTTTTCCTTTGCTTCTTATCACATGAGGTGATTAAATTTGAATCCATTGCTCCAACTGCTGGTCCCAGCTGTTTTCAGAGGTGGGAAAAGTGATGTTGCAAGGAGCAAATTGTAAAGCCAGGCAAAGAACAAATGACAAGAACGTCATATTTCTCTAGAGTCACCATCTCCAGGTGGGAGACACAGTTAACACGAGCCCTACAAAACAGTTAAAGAAGAGTTTAGCAACATCTGGGAACCTGCCTGGCCAACTTGCTCTTGTCGTAAAATCCATCATGGTGTCTCCACTGCATTAATACACAGAGCTCAGGATGCTTTGTGAATCCATTCAGTGTAACTCAGACAAACTGACACCAGTTTTGTTGTCTGATCTCCTAATAAATGACACTCATCCTCGTGGAGGCATACCCACTTGGTTCCTACTATCAAACAATAAAGCAGCAGTTGTTGACAAAGCCTATTATGAACACAGCACTGGATAGGGCACTCTGGAGAGAAAAGAAAATGCCTCAAAGTCCTTGGCTTCAAAAAGCAAAAATGAAAAAAAACAAAAAGCAAAAATGAACAAAATGAACACATCGTGTAATACTACATGTGAAAAATAATAAACTAAAAAATGTTAGGGAGCTCTGAAAAGGAAACAAAGAGATAAATGCAGGAATGGCTCCCCAGAGAAGGTCAGGTATGAGTTTAATTGCTTAAATGGTAAGACTTAGACTGGAGGCGTGGGTAAGGAAAAATTTTAGAAGTGGGAAGACACAAAATGTCAAGCCCTAAACGATAAGACCCAATGATCTAAAAGGTATTCAGATTCCCCTCAAGCTCAAGTCTTCATGAAAATAATCAAAAGGAAATCACAGATAGAGCTCCCTAAGTTTTGCATAGGCCAAATTCTCCCTGATATGATTCCATCATCGTGGCTCAGATAAGTGGCTGCTGATTAATTTGATCTCAGTACATACAGAATACGATGGTACCTTGGCCTAGTGATAGCTAAAGAAATCACAAAAACAGTGGCATGGAGGCTCTCCACCCCACCCGTCCTCTCTCTGTGGCTGGCAGCAGCTCTCACCACAAACAATTAGAACTGGAGAAAATAGCCAGGCAAAACAAAATTGAGAGAGACAGGCACGAAATTCTTTTCAAGTTCATTAGGCAAATAGACCAGGATGTCTCAGAAGGTATGAAATATAGTCGGTTGCCAAATTCAGCAACATTTGGCAAGGTCTGCCTCAACAAAAGTACATCACACTGACAGTAAGCTGTGAACAGGGGATGTGGATTATGTCTTCATGATCCATTCTTCCCTTGGCTTTTCTGGGATATTTCTGAGGTTGGAAGAAGCTAGAAGGCAACTATGAGCTCTGCTCACACACTTCACTCCATCCCCCATTGTGGAATAATAAAATTTTATAGCTGGACAGAGAGAACATGTACTGTAATCCTTACCCAGAAAGGGCCCTTAGAATTCACTCATTCGTTTATTCAACAAATATTTATCGAGTGCTTACTATGTGCCAGACATCATTGTGTTAGACACCAAAGATATAGTCATGAAAATTACAGGCATGTTCCCTGCTCTGTGCAGTTTACAGGAGAGAGGACACATAACTGGAAAGTGGAACTATACTTGACACATGCTAAGAACAGAAAAATTGGGTGTGCTGAATTTTGATCACCTCTTCTTCACCCCATTGGTGAGGGAAGGATTCCTACCATAGGGCTGTGAAGATGGCTGAAAACATGACACACAATACGGGATGGCTGAGACCTACAGCAGTTCAGTAGTCATAGATACTCACAGCCCAGGGGAAAACACTGCATGCCATGCAGGGACACATGGGATCACTCAGGAACAGAGTGAACAAGTGAAGGCCCTAGGAGGTGGGTTTTATAGTAACAAGAGGATGAGGTGACCCCTAGTTGCCACAGGAGGATATGACTGACTTGTTTGAATAATTCCCTGGGCTGGCAGGGAACTAAAGGCCACCACTCAAGGTGAAGTGAGCCCTGCGTTTGGTCCATGTGATTAGGAGCATTGTTTGGCTGGGAAGCACAGTGGGGAGGGGAACCTGCAGTTGGGCCATGTGAGGCCCTTGCACTTTTACCGGAGGTCAAGGCTGCACATGATCTTGAACCTTATGAACCTCTTGAACCAGTGGGAGCACATAAAACAGTCCAAAGGCCAACCCTGAGATCACTTACAATTCAATCAGAAAGCCTTAGTTGGTGGGAACCTAGAGTCAGAAAAACCCTGTTTTCTCTTCCATTCCTCCTCCTCTGTACATGGCAAATAGCGTGGGTATACAAAGGGTCCTGGGGGTCACCCATCTGTGTCTCAGGTCCAGCACTAATACCCTGCTCCTCAAAAAAAAAAAAAAAAAAATAGGCTGCATCCTTTCTGGGATACCACATTGCCTCCCCAAGCTGAGGGCTGGGCGGGTAAGATGTGGGCAAGGGGCTCTCCGAAGCAGCCTCTGTGACAATTGTATTTAATACAAGTTAATAAAGACAGAAAGCCCCACTTATGTGAGTGAACATAAGTTCGCAGGAATAGAACTGAAGTTACAGAGGTGCAGAGAACATCGGTCCCTCTCCTCTCAAGAAAGCAGACAGCTTGGTAGAAGCAGCCGTATGCAGACAGAGGAAGAAGTGTTTGTCTGAACAGGACTTGCTGAGAAGCAACAGAAAGCAGGAAGCAGGAAGCCAGATGCAACAGGAAGAACAGGCAGATGTTTACAAGATTGAGCCCACTGTTGTCACTCAAACGGGAAGATACGTTCCTGCCCTAAACACAATCTTCATATCTAAGGGAACGAGAGAGAGAGAGAGAGAGAGAGAGAGAGAGAGAAAGTGTTTATAGAGATGTTAAATCTCCTGCAAAGAGTGTAGTTTGTTTCCCCACAGCAGGCTATTGGAAAGCCTGTGAAAGCAGACCCTTGAGAGACATAGAAAGTAGAATCAGAGTACATTTTCATGGGACTTCATAAAGAAGGAAATCCCTCAGGTCAAGAGTCTAGCCATATAAACGTTTTGTAGAAGAAAAAGGTCGGCTTCCAAATGGAAAAGTTCCAACTGGTGTCTTTCTAACTTGCTCCCTTTCCTTCCTCTGCACCCAACATTGTCGTCAGCATCCCCGCACTGGTGCAGACTCACCCCTGGGTGGCACAGGCCTGGCAGGATGCTCGTGGATAATGTGGGCGGGGCAGGAGACTGAGCAACCTCCAGACGTCTGCTTCTGGAACTCTGACACTGTCCACACATGGGTGTACATCCCATGAGCATCAGTCCTGACTTTCTGACCCGGGCCCAATTCTAGCTGGATATACAACTTAACTCAATGAACAGAAATAGTTCATTAGTAAGCAGATAGAAGGAAGACATCTGAAAGTCACACCCATCTGACTGTCTCCTTAGAGCTATGGAGGAAGTGGAAGTAGAAAGTCAGCAGATACACTGTCTCCTGTATTCCACGCTAAGCCAAAAATCATACCTTTGTTCTCCTGTGATACAGACCAAATGATAACGTCTCAACCATTTTCCTTTCAATCAGACCAAGAGGACTGAAGAAAAGCATACAGCTGTCACTATGACCACCTATGGTTTCTGCCCAGACCACTCAGGGACTGCTTTACTCTTTCTGTGTCTCCTTTCACCACACAGGTGTTATTAAAATGACAACCTTAAAAAGAGGACTAAACTAGGTGACAGAATGAAGCAGTATGGAAAAAATTAAGTTAAAACTGAACATATATTTTGATTCTAATTATATTAGAAATATGCTTGAGGGGAAAGGACTTGAAAAAAATACAACACTATATTAACAAAGAGGCAAAGAGAAGAGAGGAAACCTTTATCAGGGCCAGTTGCCATATATCAGGTTCTATGTGCTTGGGGTTAGGACAGAACTGTTTCGTGTGTGAGCTTATGTGTGTATTTATATCTTTCTGTATTTTCCAATTTTTATTAATGGGATTATAGTACATAAATTAAAATATATAAAGTATACATGCACATAAAAGAATTAGAACACTCCAAAACAATATGCCACCATAAGAGCTATTTATTATACTGGAGAAAGAGCTTGAGTTAGAAGCAGACACACCCAGCTTAGTCTCATGCTAACTGTGTGTCTGTGGGCAAAACAGTAACCCTGTGGGCCTCAGTTTCCTCACCCATAAAAATAAGGATATCACCAGCTACCCCACAGCTTTTCCTAGGCAGTCAATGTTATAACATCTGTGAATGATGTTATGATATCCATGAATGAATCTCGCCCAGTACTTGGAAGTACTCAAAAATACTCCTTTCCTTACCTTCTACACAAGTCCTCTGTTCAATGCACGGATTCCCTCCTCTATTTTGATTCAAGGTCCTTTGCAGAGATTAGATTGTGGAGGGCTTAACAACTTGAAAAAAATTATCAGACAGCTGTTTCAAAATCTGTGTTTGCAGCTTTATTGCACCAAAGAAAACACTCTTCCTTTATCTGTAAAATCTGCGGTCTGTGGCAAGATTGATCAGGGCTTTGCAGGGCTTTCTGAAAAGTAAGGGCACCTCTCCTTCATTCCCCATTGAAAGGCTGGCTCTAGTGTGTGTGTTGCTCTTGGTGGTGGTGTGTTTTCCTCACTTACTGCCTAACGTAAGGCTGTGAGAAGACAGAATCACCCACCACCAGGGAAAGGGAGGTTTTTCTAGCCCTGCACTGTGCAGGCCATTCAGGCACCAGGCAGGGAGCTCCTGTGGCATCAAGCCCAATGAGCGATCCAAGCACAGAGAGAGGCCTCCATCCTGCCCTGCCAGCATCGTTGTGACCAAGATTATATAAAGGAAACTGCCACATAACAGAAGAGATCATTCTCATAGCAAAATAATAATAATAAAGTATGGGGGGAATGTTTAAGAAAAGAATAGATATCAAATGCAGTGCTCTCAGACATACATTATATTTGCTTACGTCTAGGAGTTATCAATGACTTAGAAGCTGTTCCTCTGCATCTCTCGAAAGAAACCTTGTCTTCATAGGGAGGAGGAGTAGGGAAAACACTCCTATGAACAACAGCAGTTGCAACCACGGATGGGGCCCCTCCATGGAGGTAAAGGGTAACCTCTTCAGGTGTGGTCTGGTCCCTCACAGGCTTAGCAACTTACAGAGCATCCGTAGTATCACAGAACTGGAGGGATGCTTGCAATGTGGTCCCAAGTCTCAGGGCAAAAGTTAGAAACCCAAGATCTAGTCCTGACTTTTCCTCCAAACCCCTATGAGAGAGGAGGCAAATCTCCTGGGTTCTTCATTATCTCCTAAATAAGAGCATCATTCTGTTAAAAGGCTCTGAATCTGCAGTGTAAAATTCTGCGAAAATTATACACCATAGTTTTTGTCTATGGGCAGATGTTCATTTTTCAGAGAAAAGTTCCATATCATTTATCAGATCCTCAAAGAGTCCTGTAGTCCAAAAATACATTAAGAACAACTAAACTAAGTCACAATTTCCCTTCCAGATCCCCGTTGTTGGAGCAAATATTTCTGATTAAGAAACTCACAGACTTAGAAAACAAACTTACGGTTAACAAAGGGGAAAGGAGCAGGGGGGCATAAATTAGGATTTGGGGATTAATATATACACACTACTATATATAAAATATATAATGAACAAAGACCTACTGTATAGCACAAGGAACCCTACTCAATATTCTGTAATAAGCTAAATGGAAAAAGAATTTGAAAAAGAATGAATATAGGTATATGCATAATTGAATCACTTTGCTGTACACCTAAAACTAACACAACATTGTAAATCAACTATATTCCAATATAAAATAAAATTTAAAAAAATAATAAAATAAAACATGTACAAAAATACACATTCATTGTAGAAGAAATTTTAAATATAGCCAAAAAGAAAAATTCCCCATAATTGGGCCATCCAGAGATAACCACCAGTAACATCTACATACACAGGAATATTTTTTACGATGGTGTATTCAAGTTATACTCTGTTCCACTGCACATTTTCATACATTAAAAATTCTTCAAAAAATTCCTCAAAAACAGCACCTTTAGGTCGAATAATATTTCATCATAAGCTTTTAATTATATTTTGTTTAACAATTTGCCCATTGTTGAACATCTATGTTGAGTCTAATGTTTTTCCATTATCAATAATGCTGCTGTGGACATTCCTCAGTCAAATTGTGCTTATTATACTTTTGGAAGAAATGGGGAGCCACTAAGAGTTTTTGAGCAAGAAAATAGCAAAATCCATATTTGTCTTATGACGTTACAGGAGATGAGTTGAAGTGGGAGAGAATAAAGGCTTAATGATAAGGTAGAAGGCTGTTATTTGAGAACCTGAACTGAGGAGGGAATAGTGAAACAGGACACAACGTCCAGATGTAGAACACATGCCAAGTGGAAATCACCATGAGTCGATGGTTCACAGGGAAAGAGGAGAGTCCAAGTTCAGGCTGAGGTTTCTAGCCTTCATGACTGGGAGATCAAATATACCATTAACAAAGACAAGGAAGCTAGGCTGAGAAGCCAGTTTGGAAAGAGGCAAATGAGGAGTCATATCTCCAGAAGGTCACTGCAATTTGAAAGATATAATTATTGAGCGACTTTTTTTTAATCTTAAGAAAAAAAAACTTTAAAAAGTGACATACTTTAGGACACCAATTTATAACAATATAAACTGGGACGTATGAGCCAAGAGAACTCACTGGTATATCACCTCTTAGCTCTTGAATGTTCAAATTCAAGTCATTAGGTATTAGTAATAAACATCATTTAAAGCATAGAAGCTGAACAGTTTGCTTCATTCAGATCAGAATAATACTTCATAATCATGACTATATAACCAGATTTTTAAAATTATAACATATTTTTCAACTTTATTATTTTGTTTTACTTTTTCATTTTATAGATTCTTTTAATCAATATGTTTCAGTTAAATGAGCTAATTGCTAGGGGGGGAGAATCCAGAAATTAAGGTCACTAGCATATAAAATGCCACCACATGTCATTGGCTCAGAGCTCTATTTCTAGGAGAAGGTCACCTAGGAGTCTAATTCAGTGAAGATTTTTCTGTCTTTCTCACGACATAGTGAAGCCATTAGGAATGACAAGTAGAGATTTTCTCAATGGGGTCTCTGTTTACCTTTCAGGTCCCCACATACAGGTCTGAAATAGTAACTCTGGACTTAGGTTTAAAATGCCATCTTCTACTTAAATATTTACCATATAAAAATTTCTACATCATTCTTTATTACTGGACTATATTCTTGCCCAAAACTTTAGCTTGCCAAACAAGAATATAGAGGCATTTCTCATAAGATTCTTTGAAAACACCATTTTTACCGATTCTGAAATACCAAAGACAATCAAAGATGTAGTGACCAATTGGCAGGGAAGCTATTAATGTTATTTCCATTTTAGTATGAGATTACTTTTATCTTTTATAGCCACCCTCCCTAGTGTGATAAATCTCTACCACAAGTATTTATTGAAAGGCTTTTTCATGTGCCAGGCACTGGTACTAGGTGCTGATGGTATTAAGCTACAGAACACTGAGATCAAGCTCAGTAAAATGTAATTGATCCAATTCTTTTCTCATAACTGGGAATAAAAGGGGCAAAGAAATTAACCAGTTTCTTCTAACTTCCAATCCTCCAATTTCACCTTCTAATTCTTTTTTTTACTGTCCCATACTGGGTGACAGGAAAATTGACTAGTTACATGACAGCCAGAGTGGCCTAATCCCCACAAAAGAAAAAGCCCTATATAATAATTCTAAAAGCCAGAGAAAATACTAGGAGAATGTTCTGATAGCCCCAAGTCTTGCCTGTGCTAACCTGGTTTTCAGATAAGACCATGGGAAATGTGATACGAACAGCTCGAAGTGTCATTTCAAATGAAGCACGGCACTTGAATGGCCTCAAAATGAGTTATAAGTTACACTAGGCCATACTTTTACGTATAAAGTAAAAGAACATGAAATAATTTAAGAGAATGGCACACAGTATGGCAAAGCACCTAGAGACCATGATCTATGCCCTAATTGCAGGGGAAAATAAAATGAACTGAACCTGAAAAATAAGATTTAGATAAGCAGAGAAGATGTAGAATGAAGAGATGTATTCGAGGGCAATTCCTGGGTGACAGTGCATAAGGAAAGGCACAGAAGCAGGAATAAGTATATCTAGTTCCCAAACTGACATTAATTTGCACCGCAACGTGGTCTAGAAAGGGACCATCAACCCTAGACATGCATCAGCATCAAAACTGTGCTCTGCAGATTGCTAAAGCAGATGACCTGATGAAACAGAAATCAGGAGATGTTGTGAAACCCAGATGGCCTCTTGGATGCAGAATTCTGATGGAACACAGATGGAAATCCCTGGAGATGCTGAACCAGAGTGTTTGTTGCCAATCCATATGCTTCTTCATTTGCTGTTTATTTCCTAAACTTTGGTTTATGTTACAAAATTTCCCTAGTCAAATATGCATGTAGGAAATGAACTGCAATCTTTTAAACATGGCATCTCCTTCAAAGTTTGGAAGTGCAGCTCCCTGTAAAAAGAGACCCCACAGATGTGCAGATCTTTTAGAATGGCATGGGTTCATCCTTCACCAAAGAAGAGTGCCAACTCCATAACCTGAAGGAGTTTCATTCTTCTCTGACCTACTGCTGATGAGGTGTATATTGGGCAATTTACTACATACAACCCAGAAACTGAAGTAGAAAAAAATAGTAAGAACTCAGAATATGGAATTGTATCAGTTAAACCAGAATCCCCCATCTGGTTCTGGAAGCAAATGGAGCCTAGGGAAAAAAAAAAAAAGCTGCTGCAAGTAAACAAAAAATTTAGTTGTAAAGTCTTTTAAAAAATACTTTATTATGATATCTTGGAAGACAAAAATATGTCATTCAGCCTAATGAGACTACTCCTTCTCCACTTATCTTAGGCACACTTTTTTCCAGATACCCTGCTATAAGAAGCTGAGAGCTGCAATGAACAGAAAAGCTGCCACTTATAACATGACTTGTGTCTTTCTAACAGTTCCACCTACCTTTCTCTCACTGATTTGCCAAGATAAGCTCCTTTATTCATACTACTGGGAATTTTGTTTATTAACATTTATTGAGCAGAGACTCTAAAATAGACATTGAGTTTGATACCAAGGACACAGAGGTGAATGAGACAAGCCCTACTTTAAAGGAACTGTTGAGGAACTGTTGGTAAAGAGGGGAGTGAAGTTCAGCGTGATAACTGTAACGCCAAGGATAATAAAAGGGTATGTTTCTCAGCCTTGAGAGAGGTGGGATTGAGGAAAGAATCTGTTCAGAGGTATTATCTTAGCAAAAAGGAGAGTAACGGTGAGCCACTTGGAAGAATGGAAAGGCGCTCTAAGTAGGGGCATCACCTACTCAGAGGCTTGGAACGTAGAGAGATGGTGCATATGGAAAAATGCATCTAGCTCAAGGTAGAGAGAATTGCAGAAAAAGTGTGCAAAGCACCAAATCATTAATGATTTTTAAGTCATATTAAGGAGTTTAGACAATTCTGAGAACAGTGGAGAATCACTGAAGCATTTTAAAGATGAGAAGTGGCAAGAATAATAACACTCTGGATGCTATATGGAAAATGGATAAGAGAAGGCCAGCCTGAAGGCAAAGACATAAGATAGGACACTGCAATTTAAAAGATGATGAAAACCTGGACCAGAGTAGTGGCAGTCATAATGGTTAAAAAGAACATGGATTCAAGAATAGTAGAATCCACAGACTCTGACAATAAGTTCTATTTGGAGTGGAACAAAGGCGAAGGGGTCCAAGATGACTCTCCAGTTCGTTACTTGTCACTGAGTTAGGGAATACAGGGAGAGATGGAGATGTAGTGGAGAAGATGAGTTCTATATTGGGCATGCTGTGTTTGAGGCAACTTTGAGAAATCTAAGGAAATATGTCCACTAGATCTGACCTGGCCATGTGGAGTTGAAGTTATCAGCACATGGATATATCTTTTTTTTTTTTTAACATCTTTATTGGAATATAATTGCTTTACAATGGTTAGTTTCTGCTGTATAACAAAGTGGATCAGTTATACATATACATATGTCCCCATAACTCTTCCCTCTTGCATCTCCCTCCCTCCCACCCTCCCTATCCCACCCCTCTAGGTGGTCACAAAGCACCGAGCTAATCTCCCCGTGCTATGCGGCTGCTTCCCACTAGCTATCTATTTTACGTTTGGTAGCGTATATATGTCCATGCCACTCTCTCACTTTGTCCCAGCTACCCTTCCCCCTCCCCATATCCTCAAGTCCATTCTCTAGTAGGTCTGTGTCTTTATTCCCGTCTTGCCCCTAGGTTCTTCATGACCTTTTTTTTTTTTTTAGATTCCATATATATGTGTTAGCATATGGTATTTGTTTTTCTCTTTCTGACTTACTTCACTCTGTATGACAGAGTCTAGGTCCATGGGTATATCTTGATAACATCAGAATACGAGGTAAGCATGCCCAGTTAGAATGTGTAAAATGAGAAGAGATGTTCTAAAGACACTGGTCTCATAAGATGGTTTTAAGATCCATGTTACCTTAGAGGGGAGAGGTTTTACCCTCTCACAATACACTGGAATGATTGGTTTATCCCATTTGCTAATTTTTAACTGGTAATGAAGAGGAAAACCTTGAAAGATGGTGTGTCAGGCAAATGTTGATGGTGGGGGTGTAGTGGTATAAGATGGAGATAGAAATCAGGGTGTTCAACATTGATTCTAAAAAATAAGGGATAAAACCAACACAAACTGGGCTTCTTAGGCATCTGAGGAGAAACTTAAAGTCAGTGACCATCACTTTAAAGAGAATAAGAGGTATGTGCTCTTCAATGACTCCACAGACTCAGGGACAAAAAAAAAAAAACTAGGAAAGGATTATTTAAGTTTCATGGGTCATTGGAAGTCTCAGGTAGAGCTATCTAGACTGGTTGTTCTCAACTTGAGCTGCAATCCTGACTTGGGAAATTTTTAGAAATGCAAATATCCAGATGTCCTATAGACCCTTGTTATTCAAATTGTGATCAACTACCAGTATCATTAGGCTCACACGGGAGTTTGTTAATAATAATCTCAGACCCCATATCAGATCATGAATCAAAATCTATATTCGTATAAGATTCCCCAGGAGATGTATATGCACTTTGAGAAACACTACCTCTGAATCACTGGAAGGGCTTGTTAAAACACAGACTGCTAAATCAGGAGTGGGGTTTGTGAATTTGCATTTCTAACAAGTTCCCAAATGCTGCTGCTACTGCTGCAGGTCTGAGACCATATTTTGAGAACTTCTGCTATAGACCAATTAAATCAGAATCTCCCTAGGTGGGATCCAGGTAACAGTATATTTTAAAGCTCTCTAAATGATTCTAATTTACAGTCAATGTTGAGAACCACTGGTAAAGATATTTTTCTGCTCCTGATTACACAAAGAAGGAAATGAACATGAGAACAGCTTAGCTATCCTCTCAACACTAGCTCAAACTCATGACTAAAATATTCTTTAATATAAGATGAATTTTGATTAATCAAAGGAGAAAGAAAAATGCTGCTTCATCCTTAGTGACTCACTTCCACAGACATATTTGGTTACTGTTGAAAAAAAAGGTCACCAAAAGTAATCATTAACTTAATCATCACAGTAACAATCAATTTATTAATTTCATTTTCTGATGATTCTTATTTAATTGGGCAATGGCATTTTGAAGGCCAGAATACGTTTCTTTTCATATTTTTTAATAGAAGCAATTCTGAATAAATCATTGTTCTCCAATCAGCCTGCAAATCCAATTCTTTCTGTTCATCTGTTTGCTTTAGGTTTATTTTTTACCTTCTTTCTCTAGGTTCTTAGAGTGGAAGTTTAGAGTATGATTTAAGACATTTTCTCTTTTCTAATGTATACATTTAGTACTATAAATTTCCCTCTCAGAACTGCTTTAGCTGTGTCCCATAAATGATATGTTGCATTTTTACTTTTATTCAGTTCAATGTATTTTTTAAAATTTTCCTTGAGATTTCCTCTTTGATCCATGGATCAAAGGTGTATTGTTTGGTTTCCAAGAGTTTAGAGATTTTCCTGTTTTCCTTCTCTTATTCTTTTCTAGTTTAATTCCATTCTGGTCAGAGAAGCACACCTGTATAATTTCCATTATTTTTAAATTGGTTGAAGTTTTTATTATGTCTTCAGATATGATCTATATTGATATAAGTTCTGTAGACACTTGAAAAAAATTGTATTTTACTGTTTGGGGGTGGAATAGTCTCTAAATATTAAGATCCTATTGGTTGATGATGTTGTTGAGTTCTTCCATATCTTGGATGATTTTCTAACTAGTTGTTCTATCAACTGGTGCAAGAAAGGTATTGGAACCTTCAACTGTAATTGTGGATTTATCTATTTCTTGTTTCAGTTCTATCAGGTTTTGCTTCCATATTTTCAGCTCTGTCATTTGCTTTATATATATTTAGGAACAAATGTCTTCTTGATGAAGTGACCCTTTTACTATTAATACATAAAGACCCTCTCTGTCTCTGGTAATTTTCTTTGCTCTGATATTAATATAACCACTCTGCTTTTCTTTGATTAATGTTTACCTGATATATATTTTTAATGCTTTTCTTTCTTTTTTTTTTTTTTTTGGCTGCATCAGGTCTTAGTTGTAGCACATGGGATCTTCACTGCAGCATGCAAGATCTTTCCTTGCAGCACACGAGCTCTTCGTTGTGGCACTTGGGCTTCTCTCTAGTTGCGGCATGCGGGCTCTCTAGCTGTGTCATGCAGGCTCCAGAGTGCATGGGCTCTATAGTTAGCAGCACGAGGGCTCTATAGTTGTGGCAGGTGGGCTTAGTTGCCCCATGGCATGTGGGATCCTAGTTCCCTAACCAGGGATTGAACCTGTGTCCCCTGCATTGGAAGGCGGATTCTTAACCACTGGACCACGAGGGAAGTCCCATACCCTATTATTTTCAACATACCTATATCACTATATTTGAAGTGAGTTTCTCTCATAGACAGCATATAACTAAGTAATATTTTTTTATTTCATAATGACAATCTCTTAATTGATGCATTTGGATCATTTACATCTAATGTAACAAAAAATATGCTAGGGCTTAAGTCTGTCATTTTATCTTTTGTTTTCTGTTTGGTTTGTTTTGGTTTTCATTTCTCTGTTTTCTATATCCTATCTTCTTGTGGGTTACTTAAACATTTTTTAGAATTCCATTTTAATTTATCTATAGTGGTTTTGAATGTATCTCTTTGTACAGCTTTTTTAGTAGTTACCCTAGGTATTCCATTATATATAGATAACTTATCACAGTCTACTGGTGGTGTCATTTTACCAGTTCAAATGAATTATAGGAATCTCACCTCCCTTAACATCTTTTTACCCTCTTGCATTTATAATTGTCCTAAATATCTTTTCTACATATGTTTAGAACCACATCAGAAAGTGTTACAAATTTTGTCAATGAACAAACATAATTTAGAAAACTCAAGTGGAGAAGGGAAGTCTATTTTGTTTATATATATTTTTGTTTATCATGTTCTTTTTTCTTTTGGCCACACCACACGGCTTGCAGGATCTTAGTTCCCTGACCAGTGATCGAACCCATGCCCTCAGCAGTGAAAGCACAGAGTCCTAACCACTGGACCACCAGGAATTCCCTGTTTATCATGTTCTTTTTTCCTTCCTGATGTTCCAAGTTTCCATTATTTCCTTTATGTCTAGAGACTTCCTTTAGCTATTCTTTTAGGGTTGATCTGCTGGTGACAAATTCCTTTGTTTTCATTTAAGAATGTCACACCAGCCCAGTGGGAAGAGGGAGGAAGACATTATCGCCAGGTGAGTTTGGAAGGCCACACTTCCCATGTGGTCTCCACTGACACAGAGGGGAGGGCAGGCATACCAAAGTGAAGATAAAAGTTCTTATCCCCTACTTGATCTTTTCTGACATTATCCCAGTGGGGCTTCAGGGTACCACATTAAAGCCCCACAAAGATGAAAATCTAGGCTTCCCACTTAGACTTTGTTGGCATGAATGTGGGTGGGTCCACAGTTTTTTCTCCACTGTCTGCCTAGAGTTAGAGCAGTTCTTGTCTAAAAGTTTTCTGTCATGCTAGGGTGTCTCTTTCCTGGTCCTTTGGCAAGAGAGAGCAGGTTTTTGTTGAGGATATTTTTTATCTGTACCCATTGTCATCTCTGGGTCACCAACTTCTTCAGTTCTAAGTCTGGGATACATGAGGCAAAAAGAAAATCCCAGGGAACTTACCAACTTACTACCATGTTGTTCTTTGGGTCCCAAGGTCCCTAATCAACCTGCCTTCTACCTTCTTAACTCCACCTTTCCGAGTATTCTTATTTTATATATACATACATCCATACACATATAATATATATGTATTATTATTTTATATAATATGTATGTATTATTTTAGTTATACATAACAGGAGGAATAGGGGAAAGCATGTGTACTCCATCTTCCTGGAAGCAGAACTCTCCATTCTTTAACATGATGAATGAACTAATGAATGTGAAGAACAGGTATCCTTTGGAGAACAGAAATTACCTGAAAACATTACCAAGTCACTAACAATGGCTAAAATATAATAAGAGGGTGAAGAAGTTTTCAAGAAGCAAATCAGGAACAAGTGCAAAATAAAGTTCTAGATATACTGAGGCAGGGAGAGCAATAGCTCATGGCCTCAGGCTCACATGACCAAATGTCAGAAACTGCTGGAATCTTAGCAACACCTGAGATCCGGATGCATCACAGGCCTGGGGAAGCTACGTAACCTCTCCTCACTAAATAGCATTATTGTGAGAACTGAATGAATTGATAAATGCAAATAATTTATAGCAAGTGTCCGGCTCACATTAAGGGCTCTATAAATGTTAATTATTAATGTTGTTAGCTAAAAATATGCATATTACCTAAAATAAGAGCTTCTTGAGATAACAGAAGTCTATCCGTTTAATTATTAGGCCACAATTCTCCAAGGCTTGGAGGTCAGTGTTGAAGAAGAAACTGACCATCATCATTAAACTTAACATGGGGAACATTCTGCCAGTTATGAGAATTTTTACCTACTTCAAGGCACTTGCTTAAGTTCATAGGCAGCACCGTTAATGTAGTTTAGAAAGAAATATTTTTTTTGAAAAAGAGATACATACCAGGAAGGGTATAACTAATTCTACCCCTACTCACCCTACTCTGGGACTACTCAGACTTCCACCATCTACCAGACACCAATCTTCCCTAAACATACTACAAAGTACCTCAAAATCACCAAGTCCAATATCAAACTTCTTGTTCTTGTTGAAACCTGCTCTTCCTCCAGATTTCCCTATTTCAGTGTCTCGCTAATGAACCATTAGCCTCTAAGGAAACCAAGACAGAAATCACAGTCATCCTTTATTCACCATTCCTAAAAAGTCACCAAGCATACTGATTCTATATCAAAAATACTTTGACTTTGTCACTCCTGTTTCTCTCCACTGTCATTTCTGTAATAGAGCTACCAACCCCACCCTTGCTCCCACCTGACCCAGTCCTTCATCCAGCCTCAACTTCTACTCCCTTCGCTTCCCATCCTGCTTAGGAATGCAGCCAGGTCAAGTGATTTCCCAACATCTCCCCCAGCTCAATGCTTTTGTGCATCTGTTTCCCTCTGCCTAGAATGCCTTCTCCCTCTTCCCTTTATATCCCACCTCCAAACTCCTATTCATTCCTGAAAACGAAATTGAATAATGCTTTTCTCTTCATTTTTCCTAACAACTCGAGATCTAGATATAACTCTTTTTCTACTATCTATCTTTTCCCACTAGGCTGTAAGTTCCTCAAGGGCAGGGTCATGCATTTTTCATCTTTATAGTCTTAGGGCTGTTAAAAAAAGGTGGACTATGAAAACAAAGAGTCTTAAATTGAAACTTTAGCTTTGTCATTTCCCAAGTATGTGACCTTGGATAGTTTACTTTATATCCTGTCAACTAATTGGACTGAGAATATAACTTGCAGAGGTGTTGATCCTGTGAACCCTCAAAATAGATGGGGGATACAGAGCCACAAAATGCCTTAAGTTAGTGGTCTATGATTAATCTCAAGTGCCTTTCAAATATGAATATCACTTCTGTGCGTAATAAAATCAGGAAAGTTTGGGAAGCATGAAATTACTTAATTGACCAGTTTGTGCATAGGTAAATTATTGATGATAATGCCTGATTCAGAGGGTTATTGGAAGGATTTATATATGTTAAAGGACCCAACTAGCACAAAGTCTGGGACATGGTTGGTACTCAACAAATGTTAGTTCTATTCATCTTCTTTTTATTTTTTTCTCTTTAAAGTCTTTTCTCCACTTTTCCATTTTCTTTCTGCTCTAGCTTTTTAAAAAATATATATTTTTCAGTCATTTCTATACTTATTCTACTTCCTCTCTATTTATTTTACTTTACTCCAACCCAGTCTCCCCTTATATCCTTATTCTATCCTCATTCAGACTCAAGAACACACACTTCAAAGATATGGCTTTCCTCCACTCACTATGCATGCATACCAACACTGCACCATCACCCACAAAACACCAGCTCTGAATGTTGAGAAAGCTTTAGCAAGAATTATTCCTCATAATAAAAATCTATGAGTGGAAGAAGAATTAATTTTCAAGGAGAATAAATCTCATTCAGGACAGGTTTAACACAACCAAAACTCAGAAAAGATAAGCAAAAGAAAAGGAAAAGTAATGGAAAAAGTAAAAAGAAAAGAAAAGAGATTATATTGTAATAGAAATAACATTGTTTCAAACAATATTCTTCAGCATATGAAACAAAGAAATCATCATCATTCTTGGAGTGAAGAATCTAAATGAATTGAAATTCATGTGACATAGCAATGAATCTCTTAAAAGGATGGAAAAGGGAGAGACCTAAAAAATGAGTGTTAAAAAACATTAGTCACCCATGGTGATTCAGGAAAAAAAGAATTACATGGTAAAAAACAGCTGGGATTTGCTGCACTTGATCTTCACTTTGCCAATAGAGATTGAACATTGCATTAGCATCTTACTGGTTGGAAGTCCTGTCGTAACTTATTTAATTTGGTCCAATATGGAGCCTCCAAATTTTCAACAACCGTGGAATCATTCTTTTTCTTTAAAGTAGCATCTCATATAAGTAGTACACTTTGGAAATCTTATTGATGAGTTTGTTTCCATTAAAACCAGGAAAGTAAAATTATCAATTGGTTTTTGTATAAGTAAAATATTTAAACTTAAAATATTTTGAGTTTTAATACACCTATAATACTTTTCAATTTTTCGATAGTTTTTTACCTGCTTTAATGTTCTGGAAAAAAATTAACTATTACAAATATTTTTTCCTTTTGCCTTAGACTCCAGTATCCCTAGGCAGGGTCCTCAGTGGTTGCCTCTGAATGGGAGTGAGGGTTGATTGGGGAGGAGCATGAGGGAACTTTCTGGGTGTTGGAAACGTTCAGTATCTTGATAAGGGTATGAGTTACAAAAATGTATACATTTGTCAAAGCTCAGCAAATGTTCACTTACAAGCATGGCATTTCATTGTAAGTTTTATATAAAAAAGAAAAAGACTGTGAATAATGAATTCTAGTTAAAAATGTGCATGCTGAAATATGTAGGGGAAAGAATACTTAAGTCTATAATTTACTCTGAATGCACAAAAATAAAATGGATTAGTGGATGGAGGGTTACCTGTATGTGATAAAGTCTAGTAAAATGTGAATGGTATAATTGGTGGTAGGTACATATTTGTGTGGTGTAAAATTCCTTCAACTTTGCAATATGTTTGCCAGTTTTCATAACAAGGTGCTAGGGAAAAGAGAAAATGAATAAAATGAAATGAGATGGAATGAAATAAAAAGGAGCATCTCAAAAAAAAAAAAAAAGCAGCATCTCATAGAAATAATGAGAAGCTCTGGTCTAGAAACCACATGCAGACAATCATGATTTATTCACTACTGAATCACTACAGAATGCCTAATATGTGACAGGCACTGGGATATTATGACATCAATGAATAAAACAAGTAAAAAGCCCTGCCCTCATGGAGCTCATATGCTAGTGGGCTAAGGGTAAGATAATACACTTATTAAATAACTAAACTGTATATTAGGCTAGAAGGTGACAAGTACTGTGAAGAATAAATAGTGCAGTTAAAATAGGACAGCAATTTTAAATAAGAGAGTTGGAATAGGTCTCAAAGACAAGGTAAGATTTGTGCAAAGACTTGAGGGAGATGACATAATGAGCCAAGTGGAAAATCTTGAGGGGTAATCTACCCCAGGTGGATTTAGAGCCAGAGAAAATGTCATTGAATGGGAACATGCCTGTCATATTCTAAGATTAGCAGCAAGGCTGGTGTGGGCTGACAGATTTAGTGGCTAGAGTAGTAGGATATGAGGTCAGGGAAGGAATGAAGGACCAGATCATGTAGAATGTTATAGGCTAAATTGTGACCCACAAAATTCATATGTTGACGCTCTCCCTAATCTCCAGTCCCTCAGAATGTGACTGTATTTGGAGACAGTGACTTTGAAGAGGTAATTCAATGTTAAAACTGGGTTGTTAGTGTGGGCCCTAATCTAATATGACTGGTGTCCTTATAAGAAGAGGAGGTTAGGAAACAAAGTGACAACCATGTGAGGACACAGTGAGAAGGTGGCCATCTGCAAGTCAAGGAGAGGGACCTCAAAAGAAACCATACCTTGACCTTGAACTTCTAGCCTCTAGAATTTCTGTGGTTTAAGCTGCACAGTCTGTTATTTTTTTTTTATGGCAGCCCATCCCTCCTAACTTTACAACAAGAACAAGCCAAATAAGTTCCAAAACCATGTTTGCTTGTTTGTTTAACTCCCAGAGAACTAGGAATACAAAGAAAGCTAAATGAATTAAATTCCAGGAAGGAAGGAATCCTTCCCAGCAAAGAAGAAACTCACTACTGCTTTCACCCTTGGTTTAATGGGAAGAAGAGCAAATATGCTCTTGATAGGGGTAAGGAGAAAGTAGCTTAACTTGTAAAACTGTTAAACACTATAAGTGGACTGATGTGATGGATTATATCCCACAAAACCTCATCACAGAGGGAGGCTGTGGCCCTGACCCAGAAACACAGAGGCCTTTCCTGAGAGAAAGGCAGGAGCTCTCTGAAGGCTGAGGATAGGGAAGAACAGCCGAGAAACAACTGACTTCTTCATTATCCTTTACTATCTCCTTATTCCCCTTTCAATAACTGTTGAATCTGTAGTGATGTCACCTCTCTCATTCCTGATACTGGTAATTTGTCTCTTCTCTTTTATTCCCTGATCCATCCTAGCTAGGTTCATCAATACTATTGATATTCTCAAAGAATCAATTTTTGTTTTCATTGATTTCCCCATTGTTTTTCTGTTTTCTATGCTCTTGATTTCTGTCTTGATCTTTATTATTTCCTTTCTTTTGTTTATTTTGGTTTTCATTTACTATTTTATAGTTTCTTAAGATAGAAGCTGAGGTCATT
This sequence comes from Eubalaena glacialis, assembly GCF_028564815.1. Classification (NCBI taxonomy): domain Eukaryota; kingdom Metazoa; phylum Chordata; class Mammalia; order Artiodactyla; family Balaenidae; genus Eubalaena; species Eubalaena glacialis. The sequence goes on from NC_083719.1 coordinate 47,355,176, forward strand.
GTTTTGGGACCTTTCTTTATTCTAATATAGGCACCTACTGCTATAGATTTTTCCCTAAATACTGCTTCATGAGCATCCAACAAATTTTGATATGTTGTATGTACACTTTCATTTCATGTGAAATACTTTCTACTTTCCCTTTACATTTATTTTTGACCCACAGTGTATTAGTTTCCTATGGCTACCTCAACAAATTATCACAAACTGTGTATCTTAAATCAACAAAAATTTATTTTCTCACAATTCTGGAGGCTAGGAGTCCAAAATTAGAGTGTTAGCAAGGTCACACTTCCTCTAATGGCTCTAGAGGAGATTTCATTCCTTGCTTCTTCCAGCTTCTGTTGGCTCCATGTGTTATGTGGCTTATGGCTCTATAACTCCAATCTCTGCCGCTATCTTCATGTGGCCTTCTCCTCTGTGTCTGTGTGCTCTCTTTTTCTTTCTTTTATAAAGATACCTTTCATTGGACTTAGGACTCATATGGATAATCCAAGATTATCTCATCTGAAAATCCTTAACTGAATCACATCTGCAAAGAAGGTCGTATTCACAGGTTCCAGTGATTACGACATAGACATAGCATTTTGGAAACCACAGATCAACCCAAAGAAGTTCGTATTCACAGGTTCCAGTGATTACAACATAGACATATCATTTTGGAAACCACAGATCAACCCACTACACAGGTATTATTCAGAAGTATGTTATTTGGTGTCCAGATATTTGGGGGCTTTCCAGACATGTTTTGTTATTGATTTTTCATTTAATTTCATTGTGGTTAGAGAACATACTCTGCAATACCTTTAAACATATTGAGACTTATTTTTATGGCCCAAAATATAATTTATCTTGGCAAATGTTCTGTGTGCATTTGAAAAGAATGTATATTCTCCTGTTGTTGGGTAGAGTGCTCTAAAAATGTCAATAGGTCAAGTTAATTGACTGTGTTTTTCAAATCTATCTACTGATCTTCTGTCTACTTATTCTATCAATTTGTGACAAGGATAACATATTTCTGACTGTAACTATGAGTAATGTGTACTATATTACCATGTTTTCTAACATTGTCTACATCTCACACCCATATGTTCACTGATACCTACACAGGTGGATACTTCCTAACAAATTCTCCCTCTCTTTTATTAGGAGTCCTGCCCATCGTTCTTCCTATTTTAGTTATAGATATTTTTCTACAAATTTTGGTTAATACATAGGAGATATTTGACTCTGCAAAAATTTCAACCTCAGTTTTTACTCATCCTTTAAAATTCAAACTATACTTTTATCTTATAAGTGTTGTAAATTATGTTTATGTTCTTGGTTTCATGAGCTGTCTGCTCCTGATCAGGTGATATAATTCTGAATACAATCAAAGCCACTTATGAAGTTTTGTGAGAGGTACTAAGTGCTCTTCTAAAAACTTTTTAGTCTTAAATATTTAAATAGAAATGAGAAAACTGGTAACATTTTTTTTTCAAATATCAGATAGCAAGTTCAAGAAGCAGATTATACTAAACTTCTCATTACTGAGAAGTTACACATCATGAACTCAAATTTCTTTTTTGAGGCTTAATGTAGCTTAACACTTTACCTCATGGGAGTTACAATATGGAAAGAAGACATAAAAGACTTGGGTTGATTTGTTTGTATCACAGCAGGGCCTGCAAAATATACCAGGTCTCCCAGGGTGGCCACACTGTCTGAATAATTCACCTCTGGGCTGTTGTTATATTTGAGGGAGGCATTCAAAGGTCTATGAGTGACCATCTGCAGAAGAGGAAAAGGCAGGCCAGGACTGCATGAATTTCCCATGTACTGAGTCAAGCTCACTATTGGAAAAAAAAAAATCTGTCTCATATTCAGCCAGTTCTGAGAAAAGATCAGCTGAATGAATACAGTGTAGTCACCTCTCAATATTAAAATACATAGTACTATGTATAAGAACTAGAACAATGAATGGAAAGATGAGACAAGGTCCAACAAAGCGATATGGTAAAACTGCAATTTGTCATAGGAGACAAATTTCCATTAAAATGATCATTGGGCTTCCCTGGTGGCACAGTGGTTGAGAATCTGCCTGCCAATGCGGGGGACACGGGTTCGAGCCTGGTCTGGGAAGATCCCACATGCCGCGGAGCAACTAGGCCCGTGCGTCACAGCTACTGAGCCTGCGCATCTGGAGCCTGTGCTCCACAACCAGAGAGGCCGCGACACTGAGAGGTCCGCGCACCGTGATGAAGAGTGGCCCCCACTTGCCACAACTAGAGAAAGCCCTCGTACAGAAACGAAGACCCAACACAGCCAAAAATAAATAAATAAATTTATAAAATGATCATGCTAAAGTACAGAATATCCCAGTGTGGGAACTTTATCATTATTTCTACCTCTATTCAAAACTTACTTTGGTTCAGGTGCTATGCTAGGCAGTATAGGGAGCTATTAATATGATTATTATCTGACCTCATGGAAATTAAAAATTAGTTGGTGATAAAATTTTATTTATGTTTATTATAAGATCTCTCAATAATAAAGTTATCACCTGGGTAAGAGGTCCTTGAGACAATCTCCTACCTAGAGCTGAGAACTCCTAAGAAATGGTACTTTTCAGGGATACTTTCTTTGGTCACCAGACTGTTCCCTAAAATAGTCAATGTATATAGGCCTTAATTATAATATTAAAGTTTGAATTAAGATAAAAATGCAGTATATGAAAAACGAGTGTGTGATTTGCTTTTAGCTGAAAGTTTAGAATGACTGATGGTTCACTTTGGCATGAGCTGTGTCATACAAAGGAGGCCTTAGTTGCATTTCTATAAGATAACCCAAGGCAACGACACCCTCCCCATCTATGCCATTGCTCTTGCACCAGAGGAGACCAACTAGTGGAATAGCAGTCTTCTGGGGCCAAACCAGACAGGTTTACTTGAAGATGCTTCTCCACCATTAGGACACCCAGAGTCATGAGACTCTAGAACACTTCACTCACCTTTCCTCTCCATAGTAAAGGAGAGAGCAGTTGGTGGCTTTCAATTTATCCTCTTGTTAGAAGCCTTCCTATCTGACATATTCAGAATAGGTAGATGGCCAGTTTGTCAAATAAATATATTAAAGTTAAGAATCTTTAAAAATAATACCTAAACATTCTTCATAATAACATTTAAATGCACATAGTTTGCTATTCTTTTGATGTGAGGCCAAGGCCTTTGCTTTATGTATGGATCTGCTAGTTAGATTTCTACATCTTACATAAAGCATTTTCATATGCATCATCTATGCTTTCAAGTTTTGTTTCTTTAGAATAAAGTGAGGAAATTAAAGACACTCGAGAAAAAATCTGAAGAATCATTCTATGATTCTTAGCCACTCACATTTTCCCATCTTTTATGATTGTCTCAGCCACACCTAATTCTAATTCAACAAGAATTTTGCTTTAGCAAATTGACTAGCAGTCTATTTTAGTTTTCATATAAACATTTCTCTTCACTTGTAGATGTTATATTCATTTACAGAATAATTAATTACATTATATAATAAAATAGCAAGTACAACTGTCATGTACAGATTTGGGACTCTTGGTGACACACGTCACCACAAGGGGCACCTGAAGTACACAGGAGTAGCGAAGAACAGCCTTCTAGAATGTCATAGGCATTAGTGTTTAAACTTTCTGGAGGAAATAGAGAATGTCAGTTAGTCCACTTAGCTGGGAGATGGGATAAGAGGGATTCTGTTGTTACTTCTTAAGCTTGAGACTTTTGTAAAGGCCTACTTATTTAGAAAAGAAGAGAAAAAAAAAAAAAGAACATGCCTCAAGCTTCCCTCTACAACTAGAAAACTACCTTAATCAAAATACACAGATATAACCAAAAATTACAGAGAAGGAAACAATGAATTCTGCCTGGCATTTAAGAATAAGAAAATTAAATTTCAGAAAATCAAGACAGCAAAGGAGGAGTAGCAGAGGAAGACTTCAACTCCATTGCTTCTCTTGAAGCAAAAGCTTATGTGATACAGCACTACTAAAGTGAAAACAAAGAGATACTACTTGACCAGGCCCAGTTCACTTCATACAAGTTCACAGAGTGACATGGTGCCCACAACATCTCAATGTCATCAACAATGAGTTGCAATAAAAATGACCTTGAGAGTTCCTTTCAGGTCTATTTGTACAAACTTTGACAAGTGAACGGCACTTATTGATATAAATAAAGGCTGGCAGACCACATGACAGGTTTGCATACTTATAAAATTATATCATTGTAATCAGCAGATTCCAAGATTTGAAAAGCATTTTGAAACATTGCATAGTGCACATGTAAAAGGGACAGAGTGATTTCAGTGTCTCTCGATCAAATATAGAGCTTTGAAGAAATAGCTAGTTCCAATGAAGACATTTTGGTCAGAAAACTTTAGGTAAACAAGATGCCCATTTGATACTAGCTCATTCCCTTCCCATGAGTTCAGATATGGCTGTAGTCAATCTGTGTCACAACAATCCAGAAAACATGATAATTCTTAGCAGTGCCATAAGGAACTATTTAAGAACTAGTAGAATTAGTCTGTTTCCATAGAGACAAAGGAGATTTATACACACTCTGAAAGAAGCTTATAGGGTTATACCATTTCCATGAATGTGACAAGCCATTGTAGATATTTAAGTAATAGTTTTCCAAAGGAAAAAGCAATATTTTCAAAGACCATTTATGGCAACGATGAAACGGTCATAGCTCTTTTTTTTTATATATGAGCTCCATAGACATTCATACTCCAAATATATACAGACACTTGTTTACATAAAATAAAACATCATAAATTACCATCTATGGTAAGATGTAGGTACAAACACCTGCAAATGATATCTTTGTAGAAACCATAGCATAATATCATACGGTCACCAAGTGATTTGGCCCTGCTTATTTCTAAAACTCCAGTCCATTACACTGACTACCATTACAGCTATTTAAGCATGAAATGTTTGCCCTCATTTTTATTCAGATACTTCATGGACCATTTACTGTCAGCTATAAAAATCATTTGAAAGGTAATTGAGTTTACAGCTGAGAAAAATAAGAAGCCTCCTAAACAATCTCAGAATGTTGACTTAGGTGTCTTGTAGGTAGGGATGAACTTAAATTGAATGTGAAATTGGGGCAAAAGGTGACTTTTTAACAAGAACATTTTTTAAAATAAATGAGCAGAATGGCTTGTGGATGTTCAAGTTTCTCCCCCTTAATAAGAAAAAGCTTAGCCGTAAAGAGAAGAAAACTTTAAAATGCCTCCAAAGTCCTCATAGTTCAAAAAATAGTATCAAGGGCCAAAGGTAGCTTCAAGACACTAGCCTCAGCTGTAAAAATTGTGAAAGGCTGGGTCAGTGAGGCTGACCATGTGTAGGAAAAGGACACCTTTTCTCATAGGCGTGCCTTTTACCAGGTATGTTTTATTTTCCAACAAATATAAAACCTAATTACATCCCCAAACTCTTTAATGCCCACTGTGTGTGCAAGACACTGTTCTAGATACCACAAAGGAACACAAAAATGATAAAACCTAATTTTGTGGCCGCCACAAACTTAAGGTCTAGAGGGAAGACAAATAAATGAATAACTTTAGTACAAAGCAGAGTGCAAGAAGGGCTACAAAGACAAAATGCACTTTCTGCTGGATGGTGGAGCTCACCCAGCTGTCAGTAGGGCTGAGGAACCTGGAGAATGAGCCCTGCCCACCCCGGTATTGCCGTGTAGGATAGGTGCCCCCTTCAGGCCTTAGGGCACCAAGGGCCAGCCTCTAGCGCACACCTGACAACAATGCTTCTGCACACATATGCTTCTCCAACTGTGGGCAGCTCTTCAAAGAAAAGAACTAAATTTCATATTTATCCTGTGTTCCTAGCACTTAGTTTAGGGTCTAGTACCTAGGAGGCAATCAATAAATATAAAATGGAAAATTTAATAAACTGAATTCCCTCAATCTGGAATGGGCCACTATCCCTTTTCTCCCTTTTCTCTGTACACACACATTCACATTTCTGAATATAAAATTCCTACCCAGGTCAAACGCTATTTCTTCCTTACAGCAATATTTAATCTTGCCTCTTTTTCCAACCCTAAGCAGAATTTTTTACACTTTCCCTAGATTTTTCTGTAATCTATACCCCTCAGACTTCTAAAATGGTTTTAAATGGCTGCATTATTAAATCAATGATTCTCTGTCGCTCTCACTTTCCACCTGCTCTCAATAGTTTGTGTGATTATTGCTATTTGTGCACTGCTTTTCTGTGTAACCTTCTAGAGGGAGGGATCTAAACACCTCATTTGTTATGCCTTCAGCACCCTAAGAGAGCATCAATTTACTGGTTTACCAAGAACCTATTTAGCATCAATACTGGGCCTGAAGCTATATAAAATTTTAATTAAGTGAAATTATATTTCTAGACATGATTGAGAGATTCCAGTGTAACAGGGGTCTTCTTGACCTCTGCAACCTTTTGCCTGCTCTAACACTGCTGTGTTTGCTCAAGGGCTATTGACACACAAGACTGTCCTGACACTACCTACTCCATGTATTATTTTCTTTCAAACCTCCAGCCACTTTTTCCCTCTAATTCATCTTCTGCCTGGATAATATCACAGGTGGGATACATTGATGTCCCTTCATCTATGTCTTACTTTACATGAAATAGAATAAGAGGTTAAATGATCATTTACCCCAAAATGGCAAGCAGCTTCTACCTTTGACCTCCAGAACTCTGTTACACATACATGAGTTTTCTTCAACCCTTGGGTAGGAGATTCCTGGATTAAAAATGCAAATGTGCTGCCCCCTCCTCCAAAAGTTTCAGGTCTCTTTATTTGGCCCTTCATATCTTTACATATAGGAAAATAAAACAAAACAAAAATAAAATGAGCGCATTAAATGCACAGCCTTTAGCACATTGCTGAGCATATAGGAGAGACTAAGCTAAAAATTGTTAATTGGTAAAACATATGCAAAAGAAGTTTTCTAACTATAAGGAATCTTGTATGTAACTGGGTACTTTGTTTCACAGACAAATCTCAAGTTGTCAGAGAATTCAAAACAACACTCAGAAAAATTCATTTTAAAAAGTCTGAGTCATGCTGAGCAGACTATAGCTGGTGTTTTATGTGCTCTCATTTTGAAGCCTCTCATTTAAAAGGAATCATTCATATTTTCTCCAGAGAACATAAAGAATTTTTGTTACTTTCAATCACATGTAAATTGGTTTTATTCTTGACACTATGGCCATAACTGCAAAAGGAATGCTGAAGATCACAGTGGGATATGGATATTTCACCGGAGCATTTCATATTCACCAGATTATGTCATGTATGTACCTTGTATTTGAGAATTCATTCTACAGACGAATCTTAGAGATTGCTAATTTTCATAATAAACTAAAGCTGCTTATTCACCTAAGAGAAAACAGAGAGGGAACGTGTATAATTATACTTGAATCAACAGCTGCTGTGCCCACTAAACTCTTCCCCGTCTCCGATGAAGACACCATCACTATGTTTTTGCAACTAAAATAAAGTTTTTCTAAACACAGATAATCTAAGGATCAGTCATCTTACTTTTATGTCTTTCCCCAGAGTGGTTTAAAAGAAAATGTTTCAGAAAACGTGTATAACGTTCAAATTTGTCAGTTGCTGGAAACACTGACAAAGTCCAATGTAGGCTGCTTCTAAACTCCTTGAAAACCCAAAGAAAACAACAGAACGGAAGGTCCAGTATAATTGCATTAAATGTGTCTGTGGGAACTCAAAATAAGCATGACATGTTGCCCTAACTGATAAAAAAATTTCTGGCATAAACCTCAGACAATTTGGGTGATCCTAGAAATCATTATAATCTCTCACCATCTGTCTCTTCTAATTTCTCCATTCCTAACTTCTAACTTCTGTTCCATTTTTCTCACCACAGCCCCAAAGTAAAGAGCCTGCTTTGAAGGTTACAGCTCTTTCTCCACCCCTGTATACAGACTTCCCTACTCCTAAAATAGCTATAAAAAATAATTCCTGCCTACCAATTACTGAGATGGTTATAGAATCTGCTATTGGACTATCCTCTGGTTAAATGTTTAAAGGTCAATTAGAATGCAAATTAACACTAGACAATGTAGCAATTATGGCTAGAGCATGACAAGAGAAAAAGTCAGTTTCATCCAAAAATGCAAAGTTTTGGAATCATAATTAAATGTGTAGCTATTTAGATTCGACAAAAAATTTTATGGCCTAGTAAAGGAATCAGGAAACCCCAGCCAAAATTGTGCCAGATAAGGGTTTCCAGTCTGGTCAAAAAAATGTCATTTTAGAGACACCACAATTTTGGCAGTATATCTTTTAATTTCATGTCACGGAATTGATTTTCCTGAATTGTTAGAGTGAGTGGGTTAATGTAGCAAAACTCTGAGTTCTTTGGGGAAAGATGGAGATCATTTGGTATAGTAATTTACTGATGTGGAAGAAACATATCTCCAGATATGTTTAGAAAGGATTGCTGAATTACAAAGAGATCAGTATTTGCCAGTCTCATGTGTGAGTAGGAGTGATGTCTACTAGTGGCTTTAGAAAAATGTATACATACATATAGAGCATAGGCTTATTTCACATGGCCAGCCATTTCATCTGACAGTGGCCGATGGTGGAGGTGAGTGGGAGAAAGTGAAATTAAAACAATAGAAGACCGATAGCAATGAGAGCATAACAGAAGGCACGAGGCACCAAAGAGAGACTCATATGAGAAGCAGATGATTACACATCATAACAGAATGGATATTGATTCACATTCTGAAGATCTCAGGGAGACAAAAAGAATGAAGAAGGAAAAAAAGAAATTAATGATTGGTGAAAATTAAGAAATGACACACCTAATAAGAAATGACTGTGGAAGAGTCAAGAATTATTAATGGCTTGTTTATTAATATTAGTTAATATGAGTTGAATTATTAATATAATCCATATTTGAAAAAAGCTAGATATTCATATGAAATAACTAATGGGACAGTATGCAGACACATAAAGCAAATGCATAATGATGTTTTAAAATGTTCTTTCCTCTATGTATTCATTGTTACAAAAAGAAAAGTACAGTCCAATAATACAAATAGACAAATGGTAAGTACTATAACAGAAGGAAAGAAGCCTGAACATTTTCTAAAGAACGAAATGTTCTGCACTGTCCTGAAGGGATGTGAGGTAGCATCAGAAATTATTAAGATCCTGTTGCTTGGTCTCCTGCTGGTCCAAAGAGCAGCATCTTTAATGAGCAATGACCTGGACACTGACTCAACATCTTGACATGGCCAAGCTCCATGAGAGGCTGATAATATTGGTTCTTATCTTGGATATTTTCAGGGAAGTGGAAAACAAGTTAACCATCTGCCTTCCTTTAGCTGTAGTTTTAAAGCCATGATATTCTAAAAAAAAAAAAGCTAACTAAATGCCACAGATTAAATATCAAACTACTAATGATATCTACTATTCAGGTAATATAAGTGTAAGATTCCATTTTCCCATAGCATTCTTTGCACAAAGTCATCAGGATCAAAAGATATTGTTTGATATCTAATAATTAAAAAAATTTTTTTTAAGTAATTTAAAAAAATTACTTCTCTGAATTAAAAATCAAAAACATAATTAAAAGGTGAATGCCTAAACATAAAAATATCTGTTACAACATGCTGGACAAGAATGAAATCCTTATGCAAGAAAGAGATAATGTTAATCATGAAGAAAAACTTAAAATCCTAAAACACAAATGTATGGAAGACAGAGTTTTACATTGCAACCTCATTAGTCACCTAAGAAATGCAAACTAAAACAATGACATTCTACCTGTAAATAACAAAAATAAAAATTGTAAGTCTGGCAAGTGGACAATGGAACAGGCATACTTATATATCTCTGATAGAATACAGTGAAACTGTCTTTTCAGAAAACAATTCGGGAAGAGTTTTTGATCTGGAAGTCCCACAGCTGGGAATCTATTCTAAGTAAATAATCCAAAGTGCAGATAAAAAATATGCACACAGATGTTCCCTTAAAAAAATTGTATATTATATAAGGGAATGTCCAACAATGAAAGAATCTTTAAGTAAATCATGATATATTCATATTATATAGACATATTATAGAGTTTTTAATTACACAGGAAAATGTTTATGATAAATTGCTAATTAGAAAAGCAGGATTCAACATTTTACATCAGGTATGATGTCAAACTCTATGACTCTGTGTGTGTATGTGTGTTTTTGTCCATTCCCACACATACATGTAGAAAATTACATGCTAAGATAACTACCTCTAAAAGAAACACGTATTATCTTTTAATGAGAAAAACACATAATTAATGGAATAAAACTTTCTCTGTTTTCCAATAATGCTGTGCATTAAGAACTAAATATCATTTTGGACTAAATAAATTTGGTTTACAGTAACTGAGGATTATAAGAATCCTGGCAGAGTCTAGGCATGGCTGAGTAAAGCCTGTCTTCACTGCATGCAAACTAGTCATTTAAACAAAGCTGAAAGACAGACATTTTCAGGGTATCAAATAATACTTATAACTGAGATACATTTGGTATGCTAAATGCAAATCATTCTTTTTTATTTAACTATGCCAAGAATCTTTATTGATTAACTTGTAAACCTTAAGACAAAGCAGTATATATTTGAAACAACATAGAACACACTTCTTGCCAAGAGTTTATAAGGATCCTATAGTTCTTCCAAACAAATACAATTTTAGTGAACATTTAACTTAATTCTATAAAACACTCATAAACTTTTTTTTCCTCAAGGGTTAAAAAGGCTATTTTCCCCAATTCTATAGTTTTTTAGATTTAATTACAAAGAAAAATATATGCAAAATATCTTATTTCTAAAATGGAGACAAGTGCCCAATTAGATGAATAGCTCCTATCCCCCTGCCCAGCAAAAGATATTTCTAAGACTAGTTATTATCAATGAATTTATTGATATTACTTATCAATGCCAATAAAAGTGGAAAGCCTTTACTTTCTCTCAATTCTACAACTAGTTTCCATAATCATGTTACACTGTCATTGGAACATATGAATAATTTTGAAGTGTCTCCTATTATGGTATAGCCCAAAATGATAATAGGCCCTTCTTGGCTGATGTATATTGAGGAACTCTGAAGTTTCCTGATTATTTGGGGTATCATTTTGCCGGGTACTATGTCTTTCTCTTGGTCCCATTCATTTGTAAGTGTACAAATTCCTTTTTCTTTTCTTATCAGGAAAACTGATGAACTATTTCCTAAGCTATCTGCGTTGAAGAGTTATTAAAAAGATTCCTGAGCGTTGACTACCAGTTTACTTAAACCGCTTTTTCTTGAAATATTAAGCAGACAGAAATGGAATATCCATACTCATTTTTATCGTGCAATTGTATGACAATGGGTTTATGTGATGCTTTATAAAAGGTAATAACAATTAAATCCAAATACAAGATAACAAAAGAAGAATTCTCCAAGATAAAGGAGAAAATTAATGATGTCAACATGTTGGAGAATTATTAAGATTAAAAAATATTACTTTAATTAAATGATATTTGATTCTACCTCCTTTCTAAGGACATTTCCAACTTTGTAAAAATAACTCTAAGTAGTACTATCAAAATGGATCTAAAGAAAGATTTTTGGGCTTCCTTGATGGCACAGTGGTTAAGATTCGGCCTGCCAATGCAGGGGACATGGGTTTGAGCCCTGGCCCAGGAAGATCCCACATGCCATGGAGCAGCTAAGCCCGTGTGCCACAACTACTGAGCCTACGCACTATAGCCCGCTAGCCAAAACTACTGAAGCCTGCGCACCTAGAGCCCATACTCCACAACAAGAGAAGCCACTGCAATGAGAAGCCTGTGCACCACGATGAAGAGTAGCCCCCGCTGGTCACAACTAGAGAAACCCCGCATGCACCAACAAACACCCAACGCAGCCAAAAATAAATAAATAAAATAAAAATCTTTAAAAAAAAAAAAAGATTTTTTAGTCCATTAAAATAATTTCTCCCCAAAATCTACAGTTGTTCAGAAATACTGCAATCTGCAGAATTTTAATTTATCACATTTACAAGTTATTTTTCATTCTTTGATGCTACCTGCATTTCTTTATTTTTATATTCACCCTGGACAACTGTTTCAAACATCTGAAAGGTAAACTCAGAGCCAGATGATTGTTTCCACTTGATTTAAAAAAAAAAAAAAAGGATTTCCCTGGTGGTCAAGTGGTTAAGAATCCGCCTTCTATGCAGGGGCGCAGGTTTGATCCCTGGTTGGGGAACAAAGATCCCACGGGCCACGGGACAACTAAGCCCACGAACCACAACTAGAGAGCCCGTGTGCCATAATTAGAGAGCTCGCATGCCGCAACTACTGAGCCCGCGCACTCTGGAGCCTGCGAGCCACAACAAAGATGCCACATGCCAAAACAAAGATTCCAAGTGCCACAACTAAGACCCAACACAGCCTAATTAATTAATTAATTAATTATTTTAAAAACTGATCTATAAGTAAACAATAGACACATTAATAAATATGCCCTGAATTGTCAAAATTATTACATAATTTTGGTTCTTAGGCAAATAGGAATTTTAAAATGCTGTCACATTTTCATCATTATTTAAAGGTTCATCTAAGTTCTCAAAAGTGGAAATTTATTCACTCATAAATATATTTATAAAGAATATATTTAGGAGTGAACAAATTTCAGCTTTTGATGCAAAAATCCTCAACAAAATACTAGCAAACAGACTCCAACAGCACATTAAAAGGATCATACACCATGATCAAGTGGGGTTTATCCCAGGAATGCAAGGATTCTTCAATATACACAAATCAATCAATGTGATAAACCATATTAACAAACTGAAGGAGAAAAACCATATAATCATCTCAATAGATGCAGAAAAAGCTTTCAACAAAATTCAAAATTTATGACAAAACCCCCTCAGAAAGAGGGCATAGAGGGAACTTACCTCAACATAACAAAGGCCATATATGACAAACCCACAGCCAACATCGTTCTCAATGGTGAAAAACTGAAACAATTTCCTCTAAGATCAGGAACAAAACAAGGTTGTCCACTCTCACCACTATCATTCAAAGTAGTTTTGGAAGTTTTAGCCACAGCAATCAGAGAAGAAAAAGAAATAAAAGGAATCCAAATCGGAAAAGAAGAAGTAAAGCTGTCACTGTTTGCAGATGACATGATACTATACATAGAGAATCCTAAAAATGCTACCAGAAAACTACTAGAGCTAATCAATGAATTTGATAAAGTAGCAAGATACAAAATTAATGCACAGAAATCTCTTGCATTCCTATACACTAATGATGAAAAATCTGAAAAAGAAATTAAGGAAACACTCCCATTTACCACTGCAACAAAAAGAATAAAATACCTAGGAATAAACTTACCTAAGGAGACAAAAGACCTGTATGCAGAAAACTATAAGACACTGATGAAAGAAATTAAAGATGATACATACAGATGGAGATATATGCCATGTTCTTGGATTGGAAGAATCAATATTGTGAAAATGACTATACTACCCAAAGCAATCTACAGATTCAATACAATCCTTATCAAAATACCACTGGCATTGTTCACAGAACTAGAACAAAAAACTTCACAATTTGTATGGAAACACAAAAGACCCCGAATAGCCAAAGCAATCTTGAGAAAGAAAAACGGAGCTGGAGGAATCAGGCTCCTGGACTTCAGACTATACTACAAAGCTACAGTAATCAAGACAGTATGGTACTGGCACAAAAACAGAATTATAGATCAATGGAACAGGATAGAAAACCCAGAGATAAACCCACGCATGTATTATTTTCAATAAAGGAGGCAAGAATATACAATGGAGAAAAGACAGCCTCTTGAATAAGTGTTGCTGGGAAAACTGGACAGCTACATGTAAAAGAATGAAATTAGAACACTCCTTAACACCATACACAAAAATAAACTCAAAATCGATTAAAGACCTAAATGTAAGGCCTCACACTACAAAACTCTTAGAGGAAAACGTAGGCAGAACACTCTATGACATAAATCACAGCAAGATCCTTTTTGACCCACCTCCTAGAGAAATGGAAATAAACATAAAAATAAACAAATGGTATCTAATAAAAGTTAAAAGCTTTTGAACAACAAAGGAAACCATAAACAAGACGAAAAGACAACCCTCAGAATGGGAGAAAATATTTGCAAATGAAGCAACTGACAAAGGATTAATCTCCAAAATTTACAAGCAGCTCGTGCAGCTCAGTATCAAAAAAACTAACAACCCAGTCCAAAAATGGGTAGAAGACGTAAATAGACATGTCTCCAAAGAAGATATACAGATTGCCAACAAACACATGAAAGAATGCTCAACATCATTAATCATTAGAGAAATGCAACTCAAAACTACAATGAGGTATCACCTCATCATCAAAAAATCTACAAACAATAAATGCTGGAGAGGGTGTGGAGAAAAGGGAACACTCTTGCACTGTTGGTATGAATGTAACTTGATACAGCCACTATGGAGAACAGTACGGAGGTTCCTTAAAAACTAAAAATAGAACTACCATACGACCCAGCAATCCCACTACTGGGCATATACCCTGAGAAAACCATAATTCAAAGAGAGTCATGTACCACAATGTTCATTGCAGCTCTATTTACAACAGCCAGGACATGGAAGCAACCTAAGTGTCCACTGACAGATGAATGGATAAAGAAGATGTGGCACATATATACAATGGAATATTACTCAGCCATAAAAAAAAACGAAATTGAGTTATTTGTAGTGAGGTGGATGGACCTAGAGTCTGTCATACAGAGTGAAGTAAGTCAGAAAGAGAAAAACAAATACCATATGCTAACACATATATATGGAATCTAAAAAAAATTGGTTCTGAAGAACCTAGGGGCAAGACAGGAATAAAGATGCAGACATAGAGAATGGACTCGAGGACATGGGGAGGGGGACGTGTAAGCTGGGACGAAGTGAGAGAGGGGCATGGACTTATATATACTACCAAATGTAAAATAGATAGCTAGTGGGAAGCAGCCGCATAGCACAGGGAGATCAGCTTGGTGCTTTGTGACCACCTAGAGGGGTGGGATAGGGAGGGTGGGAGGGAGACGCAAGAGGGAGGAGATATGGGGATATATGTATATGTATAGCTGATTCACTTTGTTATAAAGCAGAAACTAACACACCATTGGAAAGCAATTATACTCCAATAAAGATGTTTAAAAATTAAAAGGGCTTTGCTGAAAGCTTTCAGGGAGTTCAAGGTTTTTAAAGCATGAGCCACCCATCTCCTTGCATGGCCCTGCAATAAACCTTTCTCTGCTGCAAACTCTGGGGAAAAAAAAAAATATATATATATATATATATATATATATATATATATATATATATATTTATAAGGAAAATTTGAATCAAAGCCAACAAGAATATACTTTATAAAATTAGAAGTATTTTTCTATCCTATGCAACTACTGGTACTGACATTTCTAAATGTTCAGGTAAATTTAATTCAGGAAAATACATAAATCCTAATAGTACAATTTTGGCAAATAGATACACCCACGCAACACATACCTTTATGATGATATAAAACATTTCCATTACCCTAGAAATTTCTCTCATGTCTATTTCTAGTTAATCTTCCTTCACAGAGACAATTATCATTCTTTTTTTTTTTAACCTGCATTAGTTTTGTTCTAGAACTTCCTATAAATGGAATTATATATGAGGTATTCTTTTCATTTTGGTCCTTTTGCTCAGCATTATGTTTGTGACAGTCATTCATGTTGTTTCATGGATCAGTAGTTCACTCATTTTTATTGATGAGCAGTATTCCATTGTATAACTATACCAACGTTTGTTTATTCATTCTCCTGTTGATAAATATGTGAGTTGTCTCTGGTTTGAGGATATTGTGAATAGAGCTGCTATGAACATTCTAAACAAGTCTTCATATGTATATAAATTTGTATTTCTTCTAGATAAATAACCACAGTAGAATTACTGGGCCAAAGAGTAGGTTTATGCAACTTTATTTTTTTTTAATTGCAAAATCCTTTTCCAAAGTACTTATAACATTTAATATTCCTATCAGCAATGTATGAGAGTTCAGTGACTCCAATTCTCATCAATATTTGGTGATGTCAATAGTTTTAAATTGCGATCCTAGTGGGTGTGTAGTAGTATCACATTGTGGTTGTAAATGCGTTTCCCTGAAGACTAAAAATATTGAACAGTCTTTACTGTGTTCACCAGCCATTCATACATGTACCTTTGTAAAGTGTCCATTGAAGTATTTTGCCCATGTTTATTAAGATTTGTGTTTTCCTTATTGAGTATAAAGTTCTTTATATGATACTTATTCAAGTCCGTTGTCAGATAAGTTTTACAAATATTTTCATCCCATAACTGGCTTGCATACTCATGTACTTAATTATGTCTTCTGATGAGCAGTCTAATTTATCAGTTTTTATGGATATTATTTTCTACATCTTATAAAGAAATATTGGCCGACTACCGTCTTAGTTCAGGCTGCTATAACAAAATACCGTAGACTGGGTAGCTTATAAACAACATAAATATATTTCTCACAGTTCTGTAATCTGGGAAATCCAAAATTAAGGTATCAGAAGATTCGGTGTCTGGTAAGGTCCTGCTTCCTCTTTCACAAGCAGCCATCTCTTGCTGTGTCCTTACATGGCAGAAAGGGAGAATTCTGGTCTCTTCAGTCCCTTAGAAGGGCATTACTTCCGTTTATGAGGGCTCCACCCTCATGACCTAATCACTTCCCAAAGGCCCCATCTCCTAATATCATCACATTGGGAGTTATACTTTAATATACGAATTTTGGGAGGACTCAAACATCCAGTCCATCACAACCACGAACTTGAAAAACATTATTCCATATTTTCTTCTAGTAGTGTTGGAGTTTTAGGTTTTATTTTATGTCTGTGATTCATTATATATTAATTTTTGTTTCTCATGTGAAGTAGAAGTAGAGAATTATTTTTTTCCTTATGGAAATCAAGTTGTTCCAACACCATTTGTTAATAAGACTCTCCACTCTCCCATTTAATTGCTTTGGTATCTTGAAAAAATTATTTACTGTATAAACATGAGCCTATTTCTGGACTTTATTCTGTTCTCTTTATTTCTCTATCCTTATGCTAAAATCTCCTCATGATAAAATTTTACCATCTTGATTACTGTATTTTTATAGGAAGTCTAGAGTCAAGTAGAACTGTTCTTTTTCAATATTTTTCAAAATTAGATTACTCTAGATTCTTTGCTTTTACATATAAATTTTAGAGTGTTTGTCAATTCCTATGATATAAAAGCATGCTGAGATGAAGATTAAAATTAATTTGAATCTATAGAAGATGTGGTAGATAGATGTATAGATATATGTATCAACATGGATGAACCTAGAGAATATTATGCTTAGTGAAATAAGACAGACAGAGAAAGATGAATACTCTATGATATCATCTATATGTGGAATCTAAAAAAGAATACAAGTGAATGTATATGCAAAACAGAAAAAGACTCACAGATGTAGAAAACAAACTTGTGGTTACCAAAGGGGAGAGGGAAGGTGGGCGAGGACAAATAGGGGTATGGGCTTAAAAGATACAAACTACTATGTATAAAATAGACAAGCAACAAGGATGTATTGTATAGCACAGAGAATTATAACCATTTTCTTGTAATAACTTAGAGTATAATCTACAAAAATACTGAATTACTATGCTATTAACCTGAAAATAATATAATATTATAAATCAACTATACTTCAATAAAAAAATTAAATTAAATTACATTAAAAATTTTAAAAATAAAGTAATGAAAGCTACAAGCATAGAGAAATAAGAATCATTAGAGAGTTTTCTAAGATTCACTATGAATAGAACTGGTTAACATAGATGGGGGGAAAGTATTATGGAACTTAAAATGTGAAAGAAAAATAAGCAGTTAGATGGAAATTAATATGTCTAGAAGTGTATTACAGTGTCCAAATACATTATAAATCTGGCCATTGTCTCAACTTCATCACCAAAATGATGTTTTTAACTACCCAATCTCCTGGGGAAGTTACTTTCCATGAGATTGTACCTCCAATTACATAATAAAAATAGGGTTCCAATTACTGAAATACTCTTTATTATAAAATTTCTGGTATTATTCTATAACCAAAGGTCAGTAGGTTCACCTTCTTATAAGCCAAAGCGTTTTTATTTATAGGAGAGAATTTCTATTCTACACCAGTTATACAGGAAATGCCAATATTTTATTGTGAAAATTTTAACACAATATAGCTTCAACACAAGCTTAATCTGGCATATCCAAAGAAAAAACATCTTCAAGATGCTCCAAGTGTGAAGCCCACTCCAATTGTAAATGACTCATTTTTATGGATGTGATTAACATACTGCCAGTGCACTAAGCTCTAGAGTAGGATATTCAGCTAGTTCAAATGTACATTCAAAATAATGTATTCCTAGAGTATCAAGTTCTTTTTGTACTTGCATTCCAGATAATCCCTCTATTTGAGTAAAAACTATGAATTCTTTATTCAGCCATGGTTTATATGTTGTCTGACAATTCTTGTATCTCTCTTCAAATCAATAAACATCTACCAGTAAAATAAAAGCAGATTATAGGCAGAATCTCAATTAACTGATCAGGTACAGAAAATGCATTTCCATTAAGTGTGTTAATTTTCCTTAATGTCTCCTGTTTATGACTAACTGTCTGCCATTCAACTAACATAAATGTATTTATCTAAAAGATCAGAGAAGTTATCTACCTTCATAAGCATTTAAGAGAGGAAAAATCTTTCTACTTGTTTCAAAATGGGGTATAAACACATTTCTAAAATAATTTTAAACAAATTTATTCCTCTGAAACTTGATTTTTAAAAAAATACACAACTGAACATTACATATAGAGAATACATAAATCATAACTATGGAAGAACAATAACTACATCTAGATACATAATTAGGTCACTATTTTGAAAATGCAATTGCACACTCAAACAGACATTCACTAATCTCCACCATTTTTCCTCCCACTCCAACCCTTCAACATCTTCCTGTGTTTTTCATGTCAATTTTAACTCCCATATCATTTTTCCCTCTATTAAGAACAATTTGTTGAATGGTTTCATTTCTTTAACACATGCAACTCAATTATGTTTTCCTGTTAATGTATATAAGAATGAGGCTGATTTGTGCAGATTATCTGACCCTTCATTTTCTACTTGTGTGACCTTTGCAAGTCAATGGCATAAAGGAAATTCTTGTTCTCCAGTTGTATCATCTATCACGATTAGAAAAATATAATAGATGAAAGATATTTGAAATATATTACAGTGGATTCAAACCCAATGCAATTCTGTTACATTTTAACAGTCATTATTGAACTTTTAGGTCTCTCTCTTACTCTTTTGAGGTATTCTTACATCAAAAAAGGAAAGGAAGAATAGACACAATTTTTGAATTTATATTTTAATATTACACCAGAATTGTGTCTTAATTCCAAGTGGAGACAAAGATTTAAAAATTTAATTATTAGCATACAATCTTTAAATAAAAGTAAAATTCTGTTTTTTTTTCCTCAGCTTCCTGATAGGAGGTTCAGGTTCAAATAGCTTCTGGCTAGCATCCTTCAATGCTGCTCTTCTCAGCTTATCACTAAAACCACTGAAGACACCTTTTAAAACCAAACTAACAGACAACCAATTCCATAATCTAGAAGGAATAGATAGATTCTAACTTTGAGAACCCTAAAGGGAATTTAGTAATACCATGGCATATCCAATTTTCACTTCTGACCACCAGGCTCATAGACATAGAAAACTAAGAATACACCCTTCTTTTCTTTATGAGAAGAGAGGCACCCAGAGTTCTCAGCTTTGGGAATTATTCTCTGAGGCAAATGTTTTTTCTCTCACCATTCTACCATCTTTAAGAGAAAAAAAAAATGAACAGAAAGTAGGGGGAGAGGTCTGCAGTACATGTTCTAAAAAGATAAGTCTGCATAGGTAAAACCTTTGGTGGATGAGGTGGAAAGGACAGGTGAATGGGGCACAGAGGAATAACCCTGATTTGGGGGGAATTACAGATGCCATGTAAAATTTCTCCTTAGAGTAACAAAGAATCAGGCTATGGGAGTTGAAAGAAGACCAAATTACAACTGAGGGGAGGTATCTTAAATAAAAACAATCAGAGAATGCTAATTGAAACAGAAACAATGTCCATTAAACTATAAACTTAACATTGACGTTTTCATCACCATTACCGTAGAAAATGTAGAAAAGGAGCTGGAACAAGGAAAATCCACTCAATCTGTGTATTCTTGCGGCATTACTTAAAATCAAATAGAAAAAAAACTATTTAAGCATATAACAAGAGAAAGAGAACTGTGTTCCGAAACTTCAGAGCAAACTTCTGAAAATTTTCTTACTGCAGAATCCAAAAGAAAATTTCAGAAAACAATTTGTCATCTTCATTTTGAACAAAGAAATATGGCCTCTATGAAAAGGAAACAGGATGAAATCAAGAGGATCCCAGGCAGATTAAAAAGGCAAAAGGGTAACATGAAAAGAGAAAGGATTATTTAAAAAAAGAAAGATTACAAAGAAAGTAAAAACAGAGTAGAAGAATTAATTGATACTGAAGGTGGTGGTTTTAAGCATTATTTAACTGTTCTATAAGATCTCATAGGTAGAAAGAAAAAGGAAAATATGATAGAGAAGGGGTGAAAAAATAAAGAGTAGCATTAACATACAGTTAATCAGTGTTTCTAGAGGAGAGCCCAGAGAAATGGAACAGAAACAATAATCAAAAATATACTTAAATCCTTTGTCAGTTGCGTCATTTGCAAATATTTTCTCCCATAATGAGGGTTGTCTTTTTGTCTTGTTTATAGTTTCCTTTGCTGTGCAAAAGCTTTTAAGTTTCATTAGGTCCCATTTGGTTATTTTTGTTTTTATTTCCATTTCTCTAGGAGGTGGGTCATGCAGCTCAATATCAAAAAAACAAACAACCCAATCCAAAAATGGGCAGAAGACCTAAATAGACATTTCTCCAAAGAAGACATACAGATTGCCAACAAACAAATGAAAGAATGCTCAACATCATTAATCATTAGAGAAATGCAAATTGAAACTACAATGAGGTATCACCTCACACCAGTCAGAATGGTCATCATCAAAAACTCTACAAACAATAAGTGCTGGAAAGGGTGTGGAGAAAAGGGAACTCTCTTGCACTGTTGGTGGGAATGTAAATTGATACAGCCACTATGGAGAACAGTACGGAGGTTCCTTAAAAAACTAAAAATAGAACTACCATATGACCCAGCAATCCCACTACTGGGCAAATACCCTGAGAAAACCATAATTCAAAAAGAGTCATGTACCACAGTGTTCACTGCAGCTCTATTTACAATAGCCAGGACATGGAAGCAACCTAAGTGTCCATTGACAGATGAATGGATAACGAAGATGTGGCACATATATACAATGGAATATTACTCAGCCATAAAAAGAAATGAAACTGAGTCATTTGTAGTGAGGTGGACGGACCTAGAGCCTATCATACAGAGTGAAGTAAGTCAGAAGGAGAAAAACAAATACCATACACTAACACATATATATGGAATCTAAAAAAAAAGGGTCATGAAGAACCTAGGAGCAGGACAGGAATAAAGACACAGACCTACTAGAGAATGGACTTGAGGATATGGGGAGGGGGAAGGGTAAGCTGGGACAAAGTGAGAGTGTGGCATGGACATATATACACTACCAAATGTAAAATAGATATCTAGTGGGAAGCAGCTGCATAGCACAGGGAGATCAGCTTGGTGCTTTGTGACCACCTAGAGGGGTGGGATAGGGAGGGTGGGAGGGAGGGAGATGCAAGAGGGAGGAGATATGGGGATATATGTATATGTATAGCTGATTCACTTTGTTATAAAGCAGAAACTAACACACCATTGTAAAGCAATTATACTCCAATAAAGATGTTAATATATATATATATATATATATATATATATATATATATATATATATATATATATATATATACTTAAAGAAAATTTTCCTAAACTCAGAAAGAGGAGTCTCATAGATCCAGGAAAAAGATAAATGAGTAAAGACCTACTTTAGAGTAAAGCCTCTATTTTTCCACTTCTTCTCAATTATAGTTTCCTTTTTCTTTCTCCCTATGAGATCTTATAGAACAGTTAAAAATGTTTAAAATCACCACTTTCAGTATCAATTTATTTGTCTAGTCTATTTTTAGTTTATTTGTAATCTTTCTTTTTTAATATCATTTTATCTTTCATATCTAACTTTAAAATAAATGAGTAAAGACCTAAACTTTACCATTTTTTAAACTAGTGAATAAAGAAGAAAATCTGTAAGATTTCAAGCAAGATTAAAAATCCTTACCTACAAAAGACATTTAAAATATGCTAGTTTTGGTGACATCATCAACAAGGCTGAATAAGAATTTTCTATCATCCTCCCCCAAAAGAACAACAATTTTGACAGTAACCCAAGAATGAGAGAGCTCTTGTGGAAGTCCAGGATTTCACTGGCGAAGTTCCAGCAAAGAGCTGGAGCAAAATAAAAAAAATTGAGATTGGACGCATTGAAGACGATAAGTGAAACAGTTTCAGTTTACCCACATCACCCATCTTCCAATGCTCACTGAGCACACCTCAGTGTCAAGAGAGACCTTCTCAGCCATGATTTCTCTCACAGGGGAAAGTGAGAATGTGTGAGTGAGCACCTTCTTTCCCCAACTATGCAGGATACTGCCGAAGTGACCCCTTCCTCACCCCATTCAGAATGATCAGATATGAACTGCACCACTCAGGGGCAGTGGGCAGCTGGGAGACTGGAATGATGAGTACAGTCTCAGATTGGAATGTATCAGAGGGACATAGATCCTATAACCACTTCACAGACTCCATCAGGAAACTGCCATAAGCTGCTGGGAACACCTTGCCTGCAAATTCCCCCAACTGACCCACCAGACCCCCAGTGCTCCACAGACCCAACCCACACACTCCATTCCATGACCAGCTTACTGTGTGTGTCCCTAAGGTTAAGGGTGGTGAAAGTGAGCCTTTACTGACAGCTAGTTAGCATGGTAGAAAGCTGGCCTGACTGCAGGATTCTGAGAAAATACACAAACTTGAGCATTCAGCACCAACATAAACAGCAAATAGGAAGCTGTCAGCACATGACCTCATTTTGCAGAATTGGGAGAAGGCATGCAACCTTAAGAATTTCCTCATAAGAGGGAACAAGAAGTTTGGAGAAGGCACATCCATAGAAAAGATCTGAGAAAACCTCGGAATTGCTACCAGGGCTGAAGGGAAGAATTTCTCTGCTGAAGCCAGTCAGTAAAGACTGGAGGAGGTAACTGTTTCTTCAAATGAAAAGACAGCAATACCAGACTTCAAGGAACATGAAAAATCAAGAAAATATGACACCATCAAAGGAACACAATAAGTTTTCAGTAACTGACCCCAAAGAAATATAGATCTGCAATTTGCCTAATAAAGAATTAAAAATAGTTGTTTTAAAGAAGCTCAGGGAGCTACAAGACAACACAGAAAGATAATTGAACACAGACTCAGGAAAATAATACATACACAAAATGAGAAGTTTAACAGAGATATGTAAATCATAAAAAGAACCAAACAAATTCTGGAGCTGAATAATACAATGAATGAAATGAAAAAAAAAAAAAAAGACAGTAACAACAGCAGAATCTGTGAGGTAGAAGACAGATCATTTGAAATTATCCAGTCAAAAACAAAAAAAAAAAGAAAGAAAGAAAGAAAAGAGGATGAAAAAAAGTGAAGTGTCCATCGACAGATGAATGGATAAAGAAGATATGGCACATATATACAATGGAATATTACTCAGCCATAAAAAAATGAAACTGAGCTATTTGTAATGAGGTGGATGGACCTAGAGTCTGTCATACAGAGTGAAGTAAGTCAGAAAGAGAAAAACAAATCCCGTATTCTAACACATATATATGGAATCTAAAAAAAGAAAAATGGTTCTGAAAAACCTAGGGGCAGGACAGGAATAAAGACACAGATGTAGAGAATGGACTTGACACGGGGAGGGGGAAGGGTAAGGTGGGACGAAGTAAGAGAGTGGCATGGACATATATACACTACCAAATGTAAACTAGATAGCTAGTGGGAAGCAGCCACATAGCACAGGGAGATCAGCTTGGTGCTTTGTGTCCACCTAGAGGGGTGGGATAGGGATGGTGGGAGGGAGACACAAGAGGGAGGAGATATGGGGATACAAGTATATGTATAGCTGATTCACTTTGTTATACAGCAGAAACTAACACACCATTGTAAAGCAATTATACTCCAATAAAGTTGTTTTAAAAATAAATAAATAAATAAATAAAATACAAAAAAAAAAAGAAAGCCCATATGATCCACAAAATACCATTAAGAGAAACAATGTATGTGCTATGAGAGTCCCAGCAGAACAGAAAGAGACACAAAGCTTATTTAAAGAAACAAAGGTTGAGAGCTTCTCAAAACTGGGAAGTTATTTGGACATCCAAATTCATTAAGCTCATAAGTCTCCCCAGAATTTCAATTCAAAACAATCTTCTTCAAGACATATTACAATAAAACTGCCTAAAATCAGAGAGAAAGAAAAAAAATTTAAAGCAGTGAGAGAAAAAATGTTCTCACGTATAAGGGACTCCTATAAGGCTACCAGCAGATTTCTCAGCAGGCCAGGAAAAAGTGGGATAATATATTCAAATTGCTGAAAGATAAAAGTGCCAACCAAGAGTACTTTACTCAGCAAAGATGTCCTTCAGAAATAAAGGACATTTAAAAATTTACCCAAACAAACAAAAGTTGAGGGAATTCATTACTGCTAGATCTGCCTTACAAGAAACGCTTAAAGGAGTTCTTCAAGCTGAAATTTTAAAATGCTATTAAGTAAAAAGACAGCTTATGAAAATATAAAACACAATGATAAAGGTAAGTACAGTTGACCCTCAAATGATGGTGGGGTGGGTAGTCCACATATAACTTATAATCAGCCGTTTTATCTGACATTTCTCTGCACTGGCAGATTCAATGAACCATGAACCATACAGTACTGTATTATTTACTATTGAAAAATATCCATGTGTAAATTGACCCATGCAGTTCAAACCCATGTTGTTTAAGGGTTAACAGTGTATAGTCAAATTCAGAAACTTTAATACTGTAATATAGTGCTGTATTAATTACTTAACTCTAGTATAAAGGTTTAAGGACATAAGTATTAAAAATAGGTATTGCTAAAATAATTTGTTTATGGATACACAGAATAAAATGAGGTAAGTTGAGACATCAAAAACATAAAATGTAGGTGTGGAGAGCAAAAGTATTGAGTTTTTATATGCAATCAAAGTTAAGTAGTTATCAGTTTAAAACAGGCTGTTATATCTATAAGATGTTTTATGTACACCTCATAAAGCACAAAGCAATTACCTACAGTAGATACACAAAATTTAAAAAGAAGGGAATCAAATATACAACTTCAGAAAATCAACAATTCACAAAGGAAAACAGCAAGAGAGGAAGAAAGATACAGGAAACTATAAAACAACCAGAAAACTATTAATAATGGCATTAGCAGGTCCTTGCCTATCAATAATTACTTCAAATGTAAATGGATTAAATTCTCTAATCAAAAGACACTGAATAGCTGAATAGATTTTAAAAAAAAACAAGACCTAACTGTATGCTGCCTATTAGAGACTAATTTCAGTTTCAAGTGCAAAAGTGAAAAGACAGAAAGGCTCAAAGTGAAAAAGTTATTCCATGCAAAAGGAAACCAGATAAAGTGGGGGTAACTATACTTATAAGAGACAAAAGAAACTTTAAGTCAAAAACTGTTATAAGAGACGAAGAAGGTCATCACATAATGATAAAGGGGTTGATTAATCAAGAGAATGTAGCAATTGTAAATCTATATGTACCCAACATTGGAGCATCTAAACGTGTTAAGTAAATCTAACAGATCTGAAGGGAGAAATAGACAATAACACAATAACAGCCTAGGGTTTCAATATCCCACTTTCAACAATGAATAGATCATCCAGACAGAAAATCAATAAGGAAACAGCAGACTGGAAAAACACTATAGGTCAAATGGACCCAACAGACATATACGAAACATTCCATCCAACAGCAGCAGAATACACATTCTTTTTTTTTACCCCTGGCGTCTCAGTTGTGATTTATTATCCTGGCTCACAGGATACACTTCCTAAGAAGTTATATTGATACAATAATTGTCACGATATAGAGTCTAGATTTCTCAATGAGTCAAAACTCTTTGCTACCTAGGAATAATAGTCACATTTCAAACAAGATTTACAAGACTGTCTGATGTTTGGTTATCACGTTTTTTATGAATTTAAAGTACAAACAAACAAACAAAAACAGAGTATGTGCATCCCTCCAGGATCTGAAATGCAAATCTCAATATACTTTCCTATAATTACGTCTGAAGGGGGAAATTTCCCTCCAAATTTTAGAAGCTGGTTAGGTTTTACCAGGCAGTTTAAAGTCCAGTTCCTCTCCCCAGCAGTCACACATATATCTATTTTTAGGATGGCTTCCCATTACAATGATAGACCTGTGAGATTCCTTTCTCCTCTACCTCTGAGAAGTTTCACATAGCTTTGAAAATAAAGTAAAAATAAAATCATTTCCACAATTCTACAATTTAATTTTCAAATTGTGACTAGAATAGAGGTTAAATACATTGAAATGCCAACCAAAAATGGTTTTAGTAAACTGAAAGCAAATGACCAACCTATATATTGCAAGGTTTTATTTGTTTTAAGTCTGAAAAAATATTATAAGGGTTATTAGCAGTAAATAAAGTATAGAGGTAGAGAGAATACACATTCTTATTAAGCACACATGGAACACTCTCCAGGATAGATTATATGTTAAGTCACAAAACAAGACTTAGCAAATATAAGAGGATTAAATCATACCAAGTATCATTTCCAACCACAATGGTATAAAACTAAAAATCAATAACAGGAGGAAAACTGAAAAGATCACAAATATGTGGAAATTAAATGACACATGCCTAAATAACCAATGAATCAAAGGAGAAATCAAAAGGGAAATCAAAAAATATCTCCAAACAAAAGAAAATGAAAACACAACATACCAAAACATATGGGATACAGCAAAAGCAGTTCTAAGAGAGAAGCTTATAGCAATAAAGGCCTACATTAAGAAATAAGAATGTTCTCAAACAACATAACTTTACACCTCAAGGAATTAGAAAAAGAAGAACAAACTAACCCAAAGTCAGTGGAAGACATAAAAAAGATCAGAAAAGAAACAAATGAATAGAGACCAGAAAAACAATATAAAAGGTCAACAAAACTAAGAGTTGGTTTTTTAAAAGACAAACAAAATTGACAAACATTTAGCTGGACTAAGAGAAAATGAGATAATGTTCAAATATATAAAATCAGAAATGAAAGCGGAGACATTATAACTGATACCACAGATACAAAGGATCATAAGAAACTACCATGAACAATTATACACCAACAAATTGTATACCCTAGAAGAAACACATAAATTCCTAGAA
Source organism: Eubalaena glacialis (assembly GCF_028564815.1). Classification (NCBI taxonomy): domain Eukaryota; kingdom Metazoa; phylum Chordata; class Mammalia; order Artiodactyla; family Balaenidae; genus Eubalaena; species Eubalaena glacialis. The sequence goes on from NC_083719.1 coordinate 47,382,928, forward strand.
ACACAAAACCTACCAAAACTAAGTCATGAAGAAATAGAAAACCAGAAGAGAAAAATAATGAATAAGGAGGCTAAATTAGTAATCAAAAACCTCTCAACAAAGAAAAATACAGGACCATATGGTTTTATCGATGAATTCTACCAAATATTTAAAGAGGAATTAATTCCAATCCTTCTCAAACTCTCCCAAAAAATTGAAGAGGAGAAAACATTCCCAAACTCATTTTACTAGGCAAGCATTACCCTAATACCAAAGTCAAATAAGAACACTATAAGAAAATAAAATTACAGGCCATAATCCTAATGAATTTGATATAAAAATTCTTAACAAAATACCAACAAACCAGATTCAGTAGCATATTAAAAGGATCATACACCATGATCAAGTGGGATTTATTCCAGTGGTGCAAAGATAGTTCAACATCTGCAAATCAATGTGATACACATTAACAAAATGAAGGATAAAAATCATATAATCATCTCAATAGATGTAGAAAAATTCAACAGACTTTCATAATAAAAACTCTGAACAGAATGGATATAGAAGGAATATACCTCAACATAATAAAGCTCATATATGACAAGCTCACAGCTAACATGATACTGAATGTTGAAAGGTGGAAAGTGTTTCCTCTAAGATCAGGAACAAAACAAGGGTGCCCACTCCCACTACTTCTATTCATCCATGTACTAAAGTCCTAGTCAGAGCCATTAGGGAAGAAAAAAATAAACAAAAGGCATTCAAATTGGAAAGGAAGAAGTAAAATTTTCTCTGTTTTCAGATGACATAATCTTATATATAGAAGATCCTAAAAACTCCACGAAAAACTATTAGAACTGACAAATAAATTCAGCAAAATTTCAGAATACAAACAACATACAAAAATAAGTTGTGATTGTATACACTAATAATGAACTAATGAAGAAAGAAATAAAATAACACAGTCCCATTTAAAATAGCATCAAAAACAATAATATACTTAGGAATAAAGTTAATCAATGAGGTGAAAGATTTATATACTGAAAACTATAAAACAACGATGAAAGAAATTGAAGTGAAAAAATAATTTGAAAATTCAAAACAAGTATTTCTGTTAAAATGTCAATGTTACAGTCACCTATAGATTTACTGAAATCTCTATCAAAATACTAATGGTACTGCTTAAAAAAAGAGAAAAAAAATCCTAAAATTTGTATGAAACCACAAAAGGCCCCAAGTAGCTACAGCAATTCTGAGAAACAAGAACAAAGCTGGAGGCATCACGCTTCCTGATTTCAATCTATATTACAAAGCTATACTAATCAAAGTAGTATGGTACTAACATAAAAACAGGTACAAAGACCAATGGAAAAGAATTGAAAACTGAGAAATAAACCCATGCATATTGATTAACTAATATTTGATAAGGGAGCCAAGAACACTCAATGAGGAAAGGACTGTCTCTTTAATAAATGGTGCTGGGAAAACAGGAACACACAAAAGAATGAAACTGTACCACTATCTTACCCCATTCACAAAAATCAACTCAAAATGGATTAAAGACTTAACAGTAACACCTGAAACTATAAAATTCCTAGAAAAAAATTAGGGAAATTTAGGGAAAATTCCCCATTGATTTTGGCAATGATTTTTTTGGATACAACAGCAAAAGCACAAGTAGCAAAAGCAAAAATCAACAAGTGAGACTACATCAAACTAAAAAACTTCAGCACAGCAAAAGACACCATTGACAAAATGAAAAGACAACATATGGAAAGGGAGAAAATATTTGTAATCCTTATATCTGATAAGGGGTTAATATCTAAAATATATAAAGCTCTCATATAACTCAATAGCAAAAGAAAATAATGATAACCCAATTAAAAAATGGGCAGAGGACTTAAATATACATTTTTTCCAAAGAAGACATACAAGTGGCCAACAGGTATATTCACGTTACTAATCATCAGGGAAATTCAAATCAAAATCACAATGAGATATCACCTTAAATTTGTTAAAGTGTCTACTATTTAAAAGAAAAACAAATGATAACAAATGCTGGTGAAAATGCAGAGAAGAGGGAACAGCTGTGCACTGTTGATGGGAATGTAAACTGGTACAGACACTATGGAAAACAGTATGGAGGTTCCTCAAAAAATTTAAAATGAACTACAAAATGATCCAGAAATCCCACTTCTGAGTATATATCCAAAGGAAATGAAATCATTACCTTGAAAATATATCTGTACCATGTTATTGCAGTATTATTCATGATAACCAAGGTTTGAAAACAACCTAAGTGTCCATCGACAAATGGATAAAGAAAATGTGATACACACAGACACACACACACACACAGAGGAATATTTTTCAGCCTTAAAAAAAATGAAATCCTGCTATTTGTGACAACATGGGGGGCATTATGCTAGGTGAAATAAGCTAGACAAAGGAAGATAAATACTGCATGGTAACACTTATATGTGGAATCTTTATTTAAAAATTAAACTCATAGAAACAGAAAGTAGAATATTAGTTGCCAGGGACTGAGGGGTGGAAACATAGGGAGAAGTTGGTAAAAGGGTACAAATTTTCATTTATAAGATGAACAAGGTTCAAGGATCTAATGTATAGCATGGTGACAATAGTTGACAATACTGTATTCTATAATTAAGGTTAACTAAGAGAGTAGATCTTAAGCATTCTCACACACACATGTGCAGAAGGGGTAAATATGTGATGGATGTGTTAATTAACCTGATTATGAGAATCCTTTCACAACATATACATATATAAAATCATCACAATGTACAATTAAATATATTAGGATTTTGTCAATTATACTTCAATAAAGCTGAAAAAAGAAAAATAAATGATTATATATTAGGGGTAGATAAAAATATCCCACAGTTATAAAATATAGAAATTAAATAGACCATCTATTTGCTCACAGAATGCACAAATATGTGAATCAGATACACAAAAACACAACAGAAATTAATATCAGAAGATAACCTTAAAATAAAACACATAAAGGCAAATTTTAAAATAAAGCATTCCTAAATGGCACAGACTAAAGAAAAAAATGAAAATTCCAACTACAAATTGTTTTAACATTAAGAACAATTAGAAAATCTTTTATAAATGCTGATGATTGTGATAAAAGATGTATTCAATGTGGAAAAAATCATGATATTTGGAGTCATTATTTTTTTTTTAAATGAATGAAAATAAAAGAACAAGATACTCAACTCAATAAAATAGAGGAGATCAATAAAGTTCAATAAAATAACCCTAAGAAAAATAGCAGTAATGAATCAATAAAAATAAACACAGAACCAGATATTCATTAAATAAGCTAGAAAAGGATCAATAAAATAACCCTAAGGAAAATTAGAAAAATGAATTAATAAAAATAAAAGAAGAAAAAAGGGCAATGAGATAAAAACCATCAGATCATCTCAATAGACGTAGAAAAAGTATTTGACAAAATTCAACACCCATTTATAATAAACTCTCAATAAAATGGGTACAGCAGAAATATGCCTCAGTATAATAAAGGCCATATATGACAAGCCCACAGCTAATATCATACTCAATGGTGAAAACCAAAAGCTATTCCTCTAAAATCAGGAATAAGGCAAGGATACCCACTATTGCCATTCTTATTAACATAGTATTAGAAGTCCTGGCCAGAGCAATTAGGAAAGAAAAAGAAATAAAAGGCATCCAAATTGAAAAGGAAGAAGTAAAACTGTCACTATTTGTGGATGACATCATTTTATATATAGAAAACTCTACAGACTCCACCAAAAAACTATTAGAAATAATAAACGCAGTAAAGTTGTGGGGTATAAAATCAATATACAAAAATCTGTTGTATTTCTATACACTAACAATGAGCTAGCAGAAAGAGATAGTAAGAAAACAATCTCATTTACAATCATAACAAAGAGAGTAAAATACCTAGAAATAAATTTAACCAAGGAGGTGAAAGACCTATATTCTGAAATCTGCAAGACATTGTTGGAAGAACTGAAGAAGACAAAAATAAATGGAAAGATATCTCGTGCTCATGGATTGGAAGAATTAACATTGTTAAAATGTCCATATTACCTTAAACAATCTACAGATTCAATGCAATCTTGACCAAAATCCAAAGAACATTTTTCACAGAAATAGAACCAAAAAATTCTAAAATTTATATGGAACCATGAAAGACCCCAAATAGCTAAAGCAATCCTGAGGAAAAAAATAAAGCTGGAGGTAGCACACTCCCTGATTTCAAACTATATCACAAAGGCACAGTAATCAAAACAGCAAGATACTGGCAAAAAAACAGATATATAGATCAATGGAACAGAATTGAGAGCCCAAAAATAAACCCACACATATATAAACAATTAATTTATGACAAAGGAGCAAAGAACATATGACGGAGAAAGGATAGTCTCTTCAATAAATGATGTTGGAAAAACAACAGCCACATGCAAGAAAATGAAACTACACAACTATCTCTCACCACACACAAAAATCAATTCAGAATGGATTAACGACTTGAATGTAAGACCTGAAACCATAATCTTAGGAAAAAACATAGGCCGTATGCTCTTTGACATCAGTTTTAGCAATATCTTACTAGATATGTCTCCTTAGGAAAGAGAAAAAAAAGCAAAAATAAACAAATGGGACTACATCAAACTAAAAAGATTTTGCACAACAAAGGAAACTATCAACAAACCGAAAAGACAACCTACCCAATGGGAGAAGATATCTATAAATCATTTATCTGATATAGATTAATATCCAAGATATATAAAGGATTCATACAACTCAATAACAAAAAAACAAGCAACCTGATTAAAAAATGGGCAAAGGAGTTGAGTAGACATTTTTTCCAAAGAAGACATACAGATGGCCAACAGGCACATGAAAAGATGTTCAACATCACTAATTTTTATGGAAACGCAAATCAAAATCACAACAAGATATCTTTTCACACCTGTTAGAATGGCTATTATCAAATAGGCAAGAAATAACAAGTGTTGGCTAAGATGTGGAGAAAAAGGAACCCTCGTGCGCTCTTGGTGGGAATGTAAGTTGGTGTAGCCACTATGGAAAACAGTATGGAGAGTCCTCAAAAAATTAATAAGAGAACTACCATATGATCCAGGAATTCCACTTCTGGGTATTTATCCAAAAAATATGAAAACGCTAATTCAAAAAGGTATCTGCACTGCTATGTTCATCATAGCATTATTTCCAATAGCCAAGATATGGAAGCAACATAAGTGCCCATCAATGGATGAATGGGTAAAGAAGATGTGGTGTGTGTGTGTGTACATGTGTGTGTATATATATATATATACACACACATGTACACACACACACACACAAAATGGAATATGACTCAGCCATTAAAAAGAGGAAATCTTGCCATTTGTGACATGGATGGACCTTGAGGGTACTATGCTAAGTGAAATAAGTCAGACAGAGAAAGACAAATACTATATGATTTCATTTGTATGTGGAATGTAAAAACCAAATAAGCAAAATAAATAAATGAACAAATAAAAGTAAACACTTAAATACAGAGAACAGAGTGGTAGTTACCAGAGGGTAAGGGGTAGGGGGAGGAGCATAAAATGGGGAAAGGAGATCAATTGTACAGCGATGGATGGAAACTAAATTTTTGGTGGTGAACCCGCTGTAGTGTATACAGAAGTAGAAATATAATGTTGTGCACATGAAACGTCTATAATGTTATAAACCAATATTACCTCAATATTTTTTTTTAAAAAATAGCAATGAAGCAAGTAAAACTCACCAAAGCTAAGCAAGAAAGAAAAAATTCAAATTTCATTGAAAATTACAAGGTAGATAAAGCCAAATAAGATTTTAAATATCATAAAAGGACAGTATATATGACCTCATTTTGATTAACATGATAATCCTGATGCAGACAATAATGTAAGAAAATATAAATTAAGAAAAGTGATCTAGAAAGAAATAGTAACCAAAATATAATAGAACACATACATAGCATTAAAAGCTTTTGGAAAATCTGTCTTTAAAAAAAGGAAAAAGGTACAGATTATTTAAGAAGCAAATTATTTTAAAATTATGCTACATCTCACAACATAGGTAAACATGAAAGGCTACCACACCCATTTTACCTAAATATTATAACCCTGATACCAAATCTGACAATGATTGTTTTTTTAAAGATATACTTATCTTACTTTTATTAGAATGAAAACATAAGTAAAATATTTATATAAAATCCAATTAAGAAAAAAAGTCACAACTAAATAAGAGTTCTAAATACTTAAAACAATAAGACAGAGGCAGAATTATTTTTCATAGTAATTCTTTTCCTTAAAATATCAAAGGAAAAAGATATAATGGAAGATAAGCCATTCTAGACAATAAAGTATATTAGAAACCTATAGCAATGAATATGATACTAGCTCCAGAAAAGAAAGATAAAGGATTGAAAGAAAAAGATTAGCTGCCAAAGATAAATATGCTAAATATGTATAGTATAAAATTTTAGTGTAAGAAAATGTGACATTTCAAATCACTGAAGAAAGTTTAGATGAATCACAACATTATGAAGAAAAATGGCATGTACGTGTCCTGTAAGTATTCAGGTCACAAGGGGAGAGGCAAAGTTCCAGAGGCTGGCCTCCAAATTCAGCCAGACCAACCATTTGAAATCAAGCAGCTCATTGACCATGCCCCTGGGACCACAGATGTGCATCAACTCTGTCTGCACTTCCTAGTCCATCCTTTTCCTTCCTCTTCATCCCTCATTTGCCACTGTCCCAGCATCACACTAGCTTAGAAAAGAGAGAATAATCACCATGTCCCCACAGATCATACCCCATAAAATTAACCAAAATAATATAGCAAGGAGAAATCGATAAAGAAATCTTTTTGTTCAGATGCCATTTCCTGTTTTCACGACACTTAAAAAATACAGATGTTTCTATTCTATTTATGTAGAAGAGAAGGAATATTTAATCTCATAAAATGCCATAGAGAAAAAGAGAATATAAATTCTGCCTCAACATATGAGAAATACTTTTAAATCCAAAAGCCCAGTAATTTCCAAATTCTATCATGTTTGACTTTCCAACTAACTTTCTTTTTTTCAATTTGTTCTATAATATAACCTTTTGTGAAACTGAATTTAAATTAATTTTATTTTGAGAAGTGTCCAACATTCCTTGTTGAATTCTGCAGTACCAAATACCCAGGAGAGGAAGTTTCTAAACTATTCTATCCCACACTCTTCTGGAGCTGTTTTTAACCTTGCTGTAGACATTTAACAATAGTCCAATTTTTAAAAAAATAATAATAATAACAAATCTTTGGTAATTGGTCACAAAACTAATGCCATTATAAGATTATCAACCCACCATATAAAAAGAAAAGCCAGAAACCCCACAAAGGCTTGTGTTTCTAAAAGATGCCACAGATGCAAAATGCATTCAAAGTGCAGTTTAGGATACTCTCCAATGAATGTTACACCGTAACTCAGCATAGTTCATAATTATGGTACCATGGAAAGAGCCAAAGAAGAAAATTGCGTCTGTATTCTTTTAAACCATTTTTCTCCCAGATGCCCAAAGAGCATTCAGACAGCAAAACAAATGCCCTGTGACAGAGGTGAGGGATTCAAAAGTGAAAATTCCCCTTGACTCTCAATCTTCTTTTCTAGGTAACAAACCTACCCCACCATTATCACCATTAGCCCTCAATATTCTACTGTTCTTCCTCTCAGTGATGTAGCTATGGTTAAACTCTTCTCTGAAAAATAGTAACTTGGCAGATGACAACCAAGTAGAATAGCTATTTATGTTGTTTCTGTCTTCATGTCTTATAAACATATTGAGATCTGAAAAGTACATGGCTTTCTGCCTAGATACTCACTGTTTTGTTTATTCTAAAGTGCTTGGTGAGAATCCGTTAATATCACTTAAATCTTATTTGGGGAGAATCTGCAAAAAAGCCACTAATGCACAAATTGATAAATGTTGTTTTTGCCCTCCCTCAGCATCTTCCCCCTGAGAGACAACCTGGGGACAAGAAGAGACAGGAATTGTAATAGGAGATTAAATTTGAATTATAATTACAATGAATTCAGTTTCCTACAACGGCAATACCCAAGAGCACCACATTTATAGAAAAATAGAAGGGTGGTAGTCACTGTTCACGAGTCTAGCCATAAACAATTGAACAAACGAAAACCTGTACTCTGAAACCTTGACATTACAACTCAATTTAGGAACAAACATTTGAAATAGGTAAGCACATTGGTAGATTAGATACAGAGAAAGATCCATGGGCTTTCTCTCTTCTTCTTGAAATTTAGAAATAGATAAATTGTTCTCAATCAATTCTTTACTCTGATAAGAATGCACACTTGCTTGGGGTTATAATATTTCTCAGCAGAGAACAGTGAAAGCACAGCTATTGCAAAAGAAAAGAAAAAAAGAAAGAAAAGATACATTCTTTCTGTCTTCATAGGGTTACTAGATGAAGATATCCAGGACTCTCAGGTCACTGGGATATGTTGAAATGCAAGACATCAATGGTGCCACATCTAATGGAGGTGAAAATGCAAGGCGACAAATTTTAGTTCCACAAAGCAATGTTAACTCGTTATATATCATACAACCATGTTGATTACTGTCTAGATTATTGAATACAACACTTTGGTCACTAGGTAAGACCGGTGGACTGGTTAACATCATGATAAAAAGATTTTATTTTTTTTTGGCTGCGTTGGGTCTTTGTTGCTGTGCGCGGGCTTTTCTCTAGTTGCGGTGAGCGGGGGCTACTCTTCGTTGCGGTGCATGGGCTTCTCATTGCAGTGGCTTCTCTTGTTGTGGAACATGGGCTTTAGGCGTGCGGGCTTCAGTAGTTGTGGCACACGGGCTTCAGTAGTTGTGGCTCGCGGGCTCTAGAGCGCAGGCTCAGTAGTCGTGGCACACGGGCTTAGTTGCTCTGCGGCATGTGGGATCTTCCTGGACCAGGGCTCGAACCCGTGTCCCCTGCATTGGCAGGCGGATTCTTAACCACTGCACTACCAGGGAAGCCCCTAAAAAGATTTTAAATACGGTGTTGTTTTTTTTTTATTTAAATCCAAAATCTAACGCAAATGTAATATTATTTGAGATCACTTCTTTCTTCTCCTTGAGTTTACATTAAGGTTTATAGAAATGAACTGGTTGATTTGTGAGTGTATGTGTTTTTTTCTTCCTTGAGAAGTAGGTAAGAATAATCCATAACCACTAATGCTTGATACAGCTGCCCTATTGGAATGGCATCCTGGAGACCCCCTTCATCCTTCAAATTCTCTTCTTTGTGGGCTTCCATTATCTGCCTCTCAATGGGAAGTCTTCCCAACATTGGCCCTCTCTTTGACCTTATGGTTATTAAATCAAACAAAACAATAATCCCACTTTAGCAGCCTTTTTTGGATCCTATCCAGAGAATTACATTTTATTGTGAATACCTCATTTCAAGAAGAAAAATAAAAACCAAAAATGTTTGCTAAAAATAATGGCCAGGGTGGTAGAAGTTTTGGGAAAAATCACATAGGAATGATTCCTGGTGGAACTGATCAGGAGGCTAACCTGGGGGAGGGAGGGCTTAGAGTCTGAAGAGCCCATGACTGAGGGAGAGGGAGTAAATTTCTTCTGTGATGCTCCAATGGGCATGTAGCATAGACTGGCTAGATGCTAAACAAACCCACATCTTCCCAGGCACACAGCTCAACTACAGGCATACCTCATTTTATTTTGCTTTCCAGATATTGAGTTTTTTCAAATTGAAGGTTTGTGGCAACCCTGGCCTATCGGTACCATTTTTCCAAGGGCATTTGCTCACTTCATGTCTCTATGTCACCTTTTGGAAATTCTCACAATATTTCAAACTTTTGCATTACTAGTATACTTGTTACAGTGATTAGTGATCAGTGATCTTTGGTGTTACTCTTGTAATGGTTTTGGGGCACCATGAGCCACACCCGTATAAGATGGTGAACTTAATCTAATATAAATGTTGTGTGCATTCTGACTCCACCGACCAGCCATCCCCCTGTCTCTCTCCTTCTCCCCAGGCCTCCCTATTCCCTGAGACACAAGATTGAATTTAGGCTAATTAATAACCCTACAGTGGTCTCTAAGTGTTCAAGTGAAAGAAAGAGTTGCACATCTTTCTCTTTAAATCAAAAGCTAGAAATGATTAAGCTCAGTGAGGAAGGCATGTGGAAAGCCAAGATAGGCTGAAAGCTGGACATTTTGAGCCAACAGTTAACCAAGGTGTGAATGCAAAGGAAAAGTTCTTGCAGGAAATTAAAAGTGCTACTCCAGTGAACACGCAAATAATAGGAAAGTGAAACAGACTTATTGCTGATATGGAGAAAGTTTTAGTGGTCTGGATAGAAAACCAAATCAGCCACAGCATTACCTTAAACCAAAGCCTAATCCAGAGTAAGGCCCTGACTCTTTAATTCTATGAAGGCTGAGTGAGGTGAGGAAGCTGCAGAAGTTTCAAGCTAGCAGAGATTGGCTCATGAGGTTTAAGGAAAGAAGCCATCTTCATAACAAATGTGCCAGGTGAAGCAGCAAGTGCTGATGCAGAAGCTGAAGAAAGTTATCAAGATCTACCCAAGATCATTAATGAAGGTGGCTACACTAAACAATAGATTTTTAATGGAGATGAAATAGCCTTATATTAGAAGAAGATGCCACCTAGGACTTTCATAGCTAGAGGGGAGAAGTCAACACCTGGCTTCAAAGCTACAAAGGAGAAGCTGACTCTCTTGTTAGGGGCTAATACAGCTGGTGACTTTAAGTTGAAGCCAATGCTCATTTCCCATTCTGAAAATCCTAGGGCCCTTTAGAATTATACTAAATCTACTCTGTGCTCTATAAATGGAACTGCAAAACCTGGATGACAGCACATCTACTTAGAACATGGTTTACTGAATGTTTTAAGCCTGCTGTTGAGACCCACTGCTCAGAAGAATATTACCCACTCCTTTCAAAAGATTATTGCTCAGTGACAGAGCACCTAGTCACCCAAGAGCTCTGATGGAGATGTACAACAAGATTAATGTTGTTTTCATGCCCACTAACACAACATCCATTCTGCAGTCCAATGATCAAGGAGGAACTTTGATTTTCAGGTCTTATTTAAGATAACCATTTTGTGAGGCTACAACTGCCATAAATAGTGATTCCTCTGATGAATGTGGACAAAGTAAATAGAAAACCTTCTGGAAAGGATTTACCATTCTAGATGCCATTAAGAACATTCGTGATTCATGGGAAGAGGTCAAAATATCAACATTAACAGAAGTTTGGAAGAAGCTGATTCCAACCTTATGGATGACTTGGATGGGTTCAAGACTTCAGTGGAGGAAGTAACTGCAGATGTGGTGGAAACAGCAAGAGAACTAGAATTAGAAGTGGAGCCTGAAGATGTGACTGAATTACTACAATCTCTGGATAAAACTTTAACAGACGAGGAATTGCTTCTTATGGATCAGCAAAGAAAGTGGTTTCTTGAGATGGAATCTGCTCCTGGTGAATACTATTGAAATTACAACAAAGGATTTAGAGTATTAAATAAATTTGGTTGATAAAGCAGCAGCAGGGTTTGAGAGGATTGACTCCAAAGGGTAAAATGCTATCAAACAGTATTGCATGCTACAGAGAAAACGTTCATGAAGGGAAGAGTCAATCATTGGGGCAAACTTCACTGTTGTCTTATTTTAAGAAAGTGCCACTGCCACCCAATCTTCAGCAACCACCACCCTGACCAGTCAGCAGCCATCAACACGGAGGCAAGACCCTCCGCCAGCAAAAAGACTATGACTCACGGAAGGCTCAGATGACGGTTAGCGTTGTTTAGCCATGAAATATTTGTTCATTAAGATGTATACACTGGGGTTTTTTTAGACATAATGCTATCACACACTTATTAGAAAATGTAAGTATAACTTTTATATGCACTGAGAAACAAACAAATTTGTGTGGCTCACTTTATTGTGATACTCACTTTATTGCCACGGTCTGGAACCAAACCCACGATATCTCCAAGGGATGCCTGTATATTTCCCAATCTAACTCTTGCAGTTAGATTGGGCTGTGTGATTGACTTCTGGCCAATGGTATAGGACAGAAGTGATGCGTACCACTTCCAGGTCTGGCCCTTAAAATCTCCCATGTGATTCTTCACATTCTCCTGAGAGTGCATGAGGAGCGGTTGATAGATTTGAGCCTTACTCTGGCTAGATCACTGATATTCTTCTTATTCCTGAATCCTCCTTTATGAGGTCTTTCTGCTATCTCGTCCTTTTCTTACTCTGAGCCTTTGCCCATCTCCTTAAACACCTGCGTTTGTGAAGTTACTAAAGGTTTCTTTTATAACTTTTGTATGAATACAATCCCTCCCCGGCCAAACAAAAAGTTCTTCGAGAGGAAAAACAAAATCCTTTTGTATGTGCTCCTGTGCTCCCACCAGCATACCTGGTAGCATACTCTATACATAGGAAATGAAATTTCACACTTAGGCAGTTTCTGTTAGCCAATTAAGGCCAACACATTAAAATAAGCATTTCTAGTGATTAGAGACACATTTCTAATCTCCAGGTGTTTGTCCCTTGTCTTCCTCAGCCAAAAAAAAAAAAAAAAAAAAAATTAGAAAAGGAGGCTCCATTTGCTGAGCTAGTTTCACATTCGTAGAAGCATCTGTTCATCTTCTTGAGTGGGTAGGAAAATTGCAGAGGCCTAACATCAGTGGATCAATAGCAAAAATGAAAATCCAGCAAACTTAGTGCACCATTTTATGCAAACCCTGATATCCTTTTAAAATAATCTCTAATGTTTAACTCAGCCCAGGCCTCAATGTTTAAATAAAATAAATTGGTAAATTTTCCTCATGTGAAAAATGAAAATTTCCCCTCAGCCAGTTCACTTAATAAGTATATACACATTCAGAGATCTTCTAAATTTACATTTTTATGTTCAAATGAGTATTCTCCTTGCAGTCTCTCCAAACAGTCTGAAAATCAATCACTTAAAAAAAATCCTTCCCACCTTTCTCAAATTCTTTCCTCTTAGTTATACAATATAGATGTTAACTTGGATTTTACATAAAACATGGATACACCATGGATATTTTACATAACCATGGATATTTTATCTAACAACAACAAGAAAATGAATGTCCCCAAGCTTCTGGAGAATGGGCCCTTAACAGTGACCAGGAATCCCACTACTTTTCTCAAGCCAGCTCACACCCACTCTTTTCCACAATTACCATATATCAAACTCTCTCAGCTCTCCTCACACCTCCACCTCTCCTTCCTGCTCCCTCACAGACAAAGATACTGTCTTTTGCTTTACAGGAAAATAGAATTCCTAGGAGGGGAACTCCCTCATCCTCTTCATACCAAGCATGCAAACATGGACATCTCTGCAAATCTTTTCCTGTCTATTCCCAGTCTCATGAGCCAATACTACTCATGATCTTTTTCTCTCCCAAAGAGCTGCCAGCTCCCTATCAATTAAATATTTACCAGTGACTTTTAAACATACTCGTCTCTCCCATCTTATATAAATAACCTTTCCCAAATCCTACATGTTCTATTTGCTGTTCTCTTCTCATAAGACTTATCTTTTTTGACTGTATCCAATTGCACAACCCTCACTTACTCTTCACCCTGCTCTAATCTGTCTTTTTCCTCATCCTTCCACAAAAAAACCACCTCTTACTAAGATCACCAGTGACTTCCATGCCAATAACTCTAAAGGACTTTTTCAAACTCACATTACTTGACTTTGCTGGTCACTCCATCTTCATCAAAGCATATCTTCCCTTTGTTTTCATGACACTAGTAGTTTCCTTCCTATCTTCTGTGATATTCTTCCACAACCTTTGTAAGTTGATCTTCCTTCAAACAGCCATGAAATGAAGTTCTTCAAGGCTTGATTCTAGGCTCTGTTTTTTTTATCACTCCCTAGTATCTCTCTAGGCAATGGCACCCATGATCATGATGTCATTGACCACCTCCATACTTATGATACACAAGGTATATTCTAGTCCAGGCCTCTCCTCTAGGCTCCAGAAATATAGATTGAAATGTTAACTTGTTGTTTCTGCTTGTCTCAAAGTCATCCCAAACCCAACATGTTCAGAATTGAGCTTGAAATCTGCCTCCCAAATCTGACCTGCTTGTGGTATCTCTATCTCACTGAATGATGCCACCAACTATCCAACTTACTTTTCTTCTCCTGACCCTATATTCAATCTATCACTAATTTCCACCCATTTTACCTCCTAACTACTTCTGAAACCCATCCCCTGCTCTTCATCTTCACACCACCACTTTAATCCAAGCTCTATCATATCTAGCCTTGTAACCTCTACAATTTTCTACTAGTCTTCCCCAGGTACACCTTGGCTGCCTGCCAATGCTGTCTGCATTGAGCTGAAAAGAGCTCTTTAAATCACAAATCTAACTTTATCACTCACATATTTTCAGTGACTTTCCTTTGCCCTTAGGATTAAAGATATTTACTAGGACCTGAAGGCCTTGCTTAGTCTGGCCTCTGACTGTCTTTCAGACCTCATCTAGAATCTTACCCCAATGGGCTCTCTCCCTCCACCTCTCCCCTGAGGTCACTCTGGCCTTCCCTTCAGCCCCTGGAATTTCAATGACCTGACCTGCTAAAGGGGCTTTTTCTTCACCACCCCATCATTTACCTGGTTAATGCCTAGTTACAAACTCTCCTATTATTCTCTCTAGTAGTATCATGTACCTGACTTTCATGGTGTTTGTTCCAATTTTCTACTGCAATGGGTTATTATCTTCACATTGTATCATTTTTTACAATGTACCTAATATCTATCATAATATAGTAGGAGTACCTCTACTGTAGGAACTATGCTCATTAATTTTTGTATCCGCAGGATCCAGCACAGTGCCTAAAAGATACTCAAAACATGTCTGTTAAAAGGATGGAAGAAATGTTGACCCAGACTCAAAGATACTGGGTTCAATGTGTAGGCTGTGGAATTAGATCTATAAACCCAAATTCTGGCTTACTAATTGTGTGATTACAGACAAACTACTTAGTTTCACTAAGCCTCTATAAAATGAGAGTGATAATACCCAACCTCATATGGTTACTGTGAGAATAAATTGAGATAATTCTTATGAAACCTAGTTTTGCAATTCTAATACCTCAGGGTACACCTAAGGTATACTCATGGAGATTATAATTTTCAAACAAATAAACAATGTACACTGCTTTGAACCACCTCTGAGACTCTGCACACAGAGGGAGTATACATCATGGTCCCTTCACATAGCTCTACCTGCCAGCATCCCTGTCAAAGAACAATGTGGCCTACAGAATGAACATTGGGACTTCTGCTCCAAAGCAAGACAACCAGCGGGGCTCCCTGAGACAACCTGGAATGCCATCAGGTAAGTGGCCTTTTCCTGAGGAAGTTAACTGAAACTAACATCCCACCTAGCTTAAGTCACAGCCTTCCTAGATATAATACTTTAATGTAACAACCCAGCTGAGATTTGGAGGGAAAAAGTGGCTCTGCAGAGGGCCTATAGGAATTCATACCAACCTCTTAACAATCAAATCTAAAAGTTTCCTTAAGATTATATGCCTTCCTTGGGTATACCCAACACTCAAACTCAGTAATTCCCTATCTTTCCTACTTGACTCCAAAATAATGTATAAGGATTAGCTATCATTTAAAAACAACTTGAGTTTCAAAAATTGCCATTAAGGCAAATCTGCAGAAACAATTACAAGGAAAGTAATAATATTCTAGGTTTGTGTGCAGAAATATAACTTATTTACACATACTACTCTAGTGTTGGAAGAATGAAATGAGAAGGATGTCTCTTAATGTATGTTAGGGCCATCTGAATTTTCACCATACTAAAACATGAAATGCAATTCGTATTTGCTTCATCTGCACAAAACTATGCTGTTCTCACTACTTCAAAATACTCCTGGCATGACTATTTTTCAATAAAAATTCTATTGCCCCAACTTTACAGATGAAGAAGTTGAAGCAATCAAGGGTAAAATCATGCTCCAAGATCAAGGAGAAACTGGGAACCTGTGATGAGAACGGCATTGTGATATGGGGAGAAAAGAACCTGTTCTGACAACAGACAGAAATATAAAATGCTCCTCAAGTGTGTAAAGTTTGACATGAGCCATGCTGCCGTCACACTCCCTGTAATATTCTTCCCTGATCACATTTCTTTATGATGTTCTCTTTATAAGACAGGCTTTAGAGCCACCTCATTCCTCCCTAGGTCCTCTCACCTCCCCACATGTAACTGAAGGAACTCAATATCCAGAAGTCCAGCTTTCCAGGAGCGAACAACTCAGCTGATAAACTCACTGAGGTAATTTTAGCTTCCTATGCAGTTATAAGAAGTAATACAGAGAGATCCAGAGTACACTTTATCCAGTTTCCCCCAAAAGGAACATCTTTAAAACTATAGTACAATATTACAACTAGGATATTGACATTGATACAGTCAAGATACAAGATACTAGCAGAAGGATATTTCTGAGTGATTGATTTCATCTCATGTGAAAAATGGTCTAAGGAATGAAAGGTGTTAGGGAGCCAAGAGTCTTGACTACATTCTGTGAACCATTAACAGCTCTAATGACGGAAATTTTATGACCCATAGCAGTCATAAAATTGGATTACAATGATAAAGATGAGAAGATATTTGTGGGCAGCTAGAGGCCTGTATAGCATTTCTTAAGTCACAACATGTAGATCAGTGATTCAGAGACTTTTGTACCCAATCGTGCTCCCGTGTGGGTAACTTACACTTCACCTTTACCCTTAGTGACATTTCTTAGTCACCGAGTGTGAAGCCTCAGAAGAATTCAGCCAATCATCATATTCAAAACAAAATGAAGCTATCCAGTCTTTTAGCATAGCCAATCTGATATTTAGTATAAGAAACAAGAACTCCATTTGCTTCCTCTTTGTTTAAGAAGAGGTAGCATCAAAGACCTTTGAGTTTCAGATCAGGCCAACTTGGGTTTGCATTCTTGCTCTCCCACTGACTAACTGCCACCATGGGTACCTGAGATTGTTACCTCATCTGGAAAATGCCTGTCATAGGTATTCACCAAAAGTGTTAGGGGGTCAATGAGATAAGGTACATAAAAGACACGGCACTTGATGTTCACTCAAAAGGTTTATTTCAGGTACTCTCCTTCCCTCTGCTTTCTAGTTCCTTCCCTTACAGTATAAGTTTCTTGTTAGAGAATAATTAAAGTAGAATGTCCCAAAACACATCTACTTTGCTCACCTGACATATCAAACATGTCAATAGTTAACAAAAATTATTTTACTTCACACCGTCCCCAAAAAGGCTTTATAGTAAAATAACAAAGAGAACTTGACTTGCATGCCAAACAGAGAGCCCTTCTTTCTAAAGAGACACTTCAATGCCAAGCTACCTCTCAATACTGGCAGCTGTAACAGTGAAGTTTAAAATGTCTACAGGGAGCTGGCAACTGCAGGGACCAGCAAAGACAACACTAAACTTGAGGCCAACTGAAAGGTCAAAATAACGTACACAAAAACAAAGGAAAACCAGGTATATTTAACTACAGCACTCAGGAAAACGATACCTAAAGAGACAGCTTAAAGTAGAAAACCCACAGAGATGATAACCTATGAGCCAGAAAAAAACTGAAAAAACATAGTGAGGTTCCCCAGGATATATCAGTTATAGCATTACAAAAAGCAATTAGGCAGTGAATATTACATTCTAAGCCTTAAAAACAAACAAACAAAAAGTCCCAATCATTTTATTCCCACTAAGATTCCTTACATTACCTTTACCATTCCCTAAGCTGATCCCTGGACCATCTAAGTCAAATAGGAACTGAACAATGGGCAAACTTCTTAGACTTTAATGACTGGTCAGACAGGTTCTTTGGGGCCAGAAGAAAAGTAATTATGGGGGAGAAAATAACCTTAGCCATCTGTCCATTTATTTAGCTGCAGTTCAGATATATTTCTTCTAAAGATCTAAGATTCCTACCTGATATGTAGGTATCTCTGCAGGCCAAAGAATATGAACTAATGGCTCCTTGAAATTTGGCATGAACAAAGAATGCCAGAACCTTTGATAGATGACTGTTTCAATGATTAATGTTTTCTTTAATGGGAGGCAGGGAGCAATGGCTTTCCTCTGGAACAGTCTATAACATTTGTGGCATGAATGGGTAATTATGAAAAGAATTGACCTAAGAGAAACTGGGTAGAGCACTTCCTGACTCTCTTTCTCCTTAATTAATTTTTGAGGTAATTGTAGATTCACATGGAGTTAAAAGGAATAATACAGATCCAGCTGATCCTTTACCTAGTTTTCCCCAGAGGTAACAGAATCACTATCAGAATACTGACACTAAGTCAAGATACAAAACAGTTCATCACCAAAAGGATCGCCCATGTTACTCTTTCATAGCCACACCTAGCTCTCTCCCGCCCTATCCCCCCTTAACACCTGTCAGCTACTAACCTCCACTCATCTGTCTTCCATTTCATAATTTTGTCATTTCAACAAATATAAATTGAGTCATATAGTATGTAACCCTTTAAAATCGGATTTTTTTCACTCAGCTTAATTCTCTGGAGATTCATCTAGGCTGTTGTGTATTTTGATAATTCATTCCTTTTTATTGCTGAGTAATATTCCATGGTATGGATGTACCACAGTGTGTTTAACCATTCACTCATCGAAAGATATCTGGGTTGTTTCCAGTTGTTAGGCTATTACAAATAAAGCTGCTATCACCCTTCATGTACACGTATTTGTGTAAACTAGAAATCTTCATTTCTCTGGGATAAATGCCCAGAAGTGCATTTGCTGCATGCTTTAGTAGTTATATGTTTAGTTTTCAAAGAAAGAACCAAACTTTTTTCCAGAGTGGCTCTACCATTTTACAGTCCCAGTAACCACAAATAAGTAACTCAGTGTTTTTGCATACTTGCCAGCATTTGATGTTGATATTATTTCTTATTTAACCATTCTGATAAATGCCCCTGGCTCTCCATTAAAGGTAAACGTGAAGATAAGAGGAAAGACTTGCCTAAACTCAGAGATAACACTGAAAACTTTAATTCAGCAATTTAAGTTTTACTATATGCTTTTCTAAAATCTGATCAGCTAAATTCAGAAATTGCTCTCCGAGACCATCAGAAAATTTAAATAATTAAATAAGGAGAAATATCAATCACATGACCACATTTCAGCCTAAAACATTTCATCTTGTACATAATTTT